>NC_092205.1:53819481-53854411 GCF_043381705.1 Parasteatoda tepidariorum
TATACAGGGTGTTCCAAAATTATCTTTACAACTTCAAAAATTCATAACTTCGAACATAAACAAGATATTTTTATTCTGTCTTTTGCATGTATTACTGCAACTAATAAAGTTTTTTTTCAATAGGCTGAAAAGTTATAAGTGAGGATGTGGACACCACAACAGAAAGCTCAATGCGTCTCATGGTTCATAGAGACGAAATCAGATACACAGGTTCAACGGAACTTCAGGACAAATTTCCAAAGAGACCCACCATCCAGACCCTCCATCCGTGCATGGCACACAAGCTTCATGAGCACCGGATCAGTATTGCATAAAAGTGGAGCCGGACGACCCAGCACAAGTCCGGAAAATGTGGAGCGAATACGGCCATGAGACGCATTGAACTTTCTGTTGTGGTGTCCACATCCTCACTTAAAACTTTTCAGCCTATGGGAAAAAAACTTTATTAGTTGCAGTAATACATGCAAAAGACAAAATATAAATATTTTGTTTATGTTCGAAGTTATGAATTTTTGAAGTTGTAAAGATAATTTTGGAACACCCTGTACTATTACCTTAAAATATATAGGAAGCATACTTTCTCACTGTATGTGTGGTCATCTCATTTTGCTTCTCATAGTGCACCTTCTAACCTGTTAACTAAAACAGCTGCTAGATATTCATGTACTTCCTGCACAGCAAATGTGATTGAGAGCTTACGAGGTAGATGGTTTCTTCATTTGTGTTAACTGCTCTGACCTGTATGTGTTAATAAATGTTTGGTTAAGTTATAGTCGATGCATTTTCCCATAAATATAAAGTATTAACTTAGTACAGAATCGGAGTGGTATTATTTTGATCTTGCAGACGAAAATAAGCAAAGCTTTAGTTTTTTCTTTCTTTCTTACTGCTCTCATCTTCACATTTACATGCTATTATAACCAGTTTTTTGTGTAAATTTTGATGAGCTTTGGAGAAAAATTACTCGATTGCTGCTTTAAAATTGATAAACTGGAAAATTATTCCAAATCCCAAATCTTCAAAATGTCATTTGTTCTAGAAATGTTTTTTTTTCTCAACTTTACTGATAATTTTTAAAAAAATATTATGTTAAAAGAAAGTAATTTTTATTGATGAAAAACAGTATTTAAATTTTTAATTTGAAATTCTAGCTCGTTTTTTTTTGCTACAATACACATATTTTACATTTTTAAGGGTCCCCAAAACTTATTTTAGCATTTACTCAATATGAAAGTCTCTCTTTTTATTTTTTACCTAAAGAATATGCATTGTTTGAAATAAAAATTTATTTGAATTCATAAGATTTGTAAAGGTTTAAAATGTTTTAAATTTTATTTACTAATACGTGTTAATATTTTATTTATACTTGTACTTTTAAAATGTGTTTCTATAAAACTAATACCGATTTAAAATCAAAACTAATTTGAAACAAAGAAAAGATAGCAAATTAACACAAGTTTTTCTTTTTAATTATGCACAATACAAATATTTCTAACCTCAAATGAGGTTTGCTGTCAGCAATGAATTTACAAAGATGAGAAAATATTGGGAAAAATAAGTTGGTTTTCTGGAGCACTTACTAAAATGAGATAGAAATTAAAGCTTTAAAAGCTCTTTGGTTTAACATTCTGACAGCCACAGCTCTTGAGAAAGCATCAAAGGAAGTTGGAACTCCAACAGATACTCCTTTGCTTAGAGACAAAATGTATGCTCTCGTTATTCTTTAGAGTTTTTTCAAATACTGTTACCATAAAATATGTATGAAGCATACTTTCTCTATTTTTGAAAATCTTAAATCTATATATATATATATTGCAAAATTGAAATATGAATTTTTTCTTCCTAGAAAAGATTTTTTTTACATAGATTATATTTATAATTTAGATTGTACTTATATTTTTTATATACAGTGAAACCTCGGTTAAGTGGACAAATTGAATTGCTTGCTTTAAATAATGTAGGATTTTTTATTTTATTTATTAGAACACACTACTTCCACTCATTTCTTCAAAGTTAAAAAAAGAAAAGAAAACAGTATCTTAGTGGGTATAGTAATAAAAAAAGATGCTGTAATGCTAAAAAATAAGTAATCACAGAACTTAGATCAAAAGTGACACATGGCGAATTTGGACAGTTTTGCACTTAATTGTCCAAAGTACTTGACTGGTTTTGCAGTAAAACTTGATCTTCAAGTGCATATAAAGTGTCTATTTGTTTAAATTTAGTAGTTATGGTTTTTTGTGTTCTGTTGATGGCAAAGTTTATTTAAAACCTAAAAACTAAAAAAATATAAATTTTTAAATTTTAAGGAGATGGTCAGTTTTGCAACTCAATGACAGAAATTGTAGAATGTAAATTTAAATTGAAGTAAACATTGTCAAGAAGGTACAAATGCAGCTGAAAAGCAAGTATTAAAATGAAACAAAATTGTTTTAAATATTAATAGCTAATTGAATGAAAGTAACTTTAATTTAGATTTAGACGATGTATTTAGAAATTAATATGGAAATATGTATAAGATATTTAACATTGGTGAGAATTTTTATAGAATATTTACTGCTTTTGTAACTTGTATGCAGTAACACAAGAAAGAGAAGTAATCAATTTCTCAGGCTATTATACCACTGAAATACTTTTTTTAAATTCACTGAAATTAAATATTCCATTTTCTGTTGAAAAATTTTGCGATAAATGCTTTTGTTATAAAAATGAAATTAAATGATTTATGTAGATTTTTCTATTTGTATTTTATATTTTATTCTACTCAATATTCTATTTTATTTCAGACATAATACCAGGCAAAGTACAAAAGATCTGGTATCTATTACCACTCAACGTTTGAAAGATCTAACAAATATTGTTACTAAAGGAGCCAGAGTAAGTGATNTTGTTTGAAATAAAAATTTATTTAAATTCATAAAATTTGTAAAGATTTAAAATGTTTTAAATTTTATTCTATTTAATTATAAAAATTATTAAAATATGAATTTTAAATTTATATTTTAAATTTTTTAAAGATTAAAATTTGTAAGGATTTAAAATGTTTTACATTTCATTTACTAACACGTGTTAATATTTTATTTATCCTTGTACTTTTAAAACATGTTTCTATAAAACTAATACCGATTTAAAATCAAAACTAATTTGAAACAAAAAAAAGATAGCAAATTAACTCAAGCTTTTCTTTTTAATTATGCACGATACAAATATTTTTAACCTTAAATGAGGTTTATTGTCAGTAATGAATTTACAAAGATGAGAAAATATTGGGAAAAATAATCTGGTTTTCTAGAACACTAGCTAAAATGAAATAGAAATTAAAGCTTTAAAAGCTCTTTGGTTTAACCTTCTGACTGCTCAATTTGTGGACTGCTCAATTTTTGCGTATTTTAAATCTATATATATTGAAGAATTGAAATATGAGTTTTTTCTTCCTAGAAAAGATATTTTTATTTTATATAGATCGTATATATATTTTAAATTGTATTTTTTTATTTTATATACAGTGAAAGCTCGGTTAGGTGGACAAATTGAATTGAAAAAATTATGTGTTTACTGGAAGAGTACCCTAATAACAAAGTTGAACATCATAAAATTGTTTTTAGAATATTTTCAATTATATAGAAAAAATTAAATGATCTGCAATAACTATCTACAAGGATATTTATTTAAACGTCAAAAAATATTTTTTCTATGTTAAAGGAATGTATGAAAAAGTTTGATATAAATATATGATTCTAGATGTAGCTACAGATAAATGAATATAATTTTCCTATTGACTCAAGTTAGTCATATGATACTGAATAGGAGCTTTTAGTTCTATCGGTTTCAATTAATAGGTTTTCACCCTTAAGACCTACCCATTACTTAAAAGGAAATTTGGTTATTACCTCCTTAAAAGTAAACCTCCCACAATTCTCAGAAAAGAAATAAAGCAAGGCATACCTATGGAGTTGATATATTCACAATTGATCATCTATCTAGTGTCTGAATGTTTCATTTATATGAACACCTCAAAGACTATATTTCTGTTATCTTTTTTTAACTGAGCTATGTTAAATACAGCCTTCAAATTGATAAGAAAATAGGAAAGGATAGGTCTTCAGAAAAGTAACCAATGAAAAATAATTTTGGAAACAATAGCAAACTTTAAAACTGATTTTAAAATTACAAAACTCATTTTATTGAAGGAATGTGATACAGAAGATATTTATTACTAAAAAGAAAAATCTGACAATGGTGGTGATTGAAATTGATATTTGATATAGCTAGCGTAATGTGATATGAATAAATATTTTTACTACTTAGTTATGGTTATTGTTACCATGTTATCGTTTATAGTTATAGTTGATTACTAAAATATCAATTAGTGATGAATAAATATTTTAATAAATGTTCAAATAATGTCCATGAATAACTTTTTTAAATTTTGAGTTATATATAGAAAAAAAAACATGGTAAATAAATTACATCACTTGCTTTAAATAATGTAGGATTTTTTGTTTATTTATTAGAACACACTGCATCCACTCATTTCTTTAAAGTAAAATAAAGAAAAGAAAACAGGAAACAGTAACTTAGTGCTATAATGCTAAAAAATAAGTAATTACAAAACTTTGATCAAAAGTGACGCATGGCGAATTTGGTCAGTTTTGCATTTAATTGTCCTAAGTACTCGGCTGGTTTTGCAGTAAAGCTTGATCTGCATGAGCATATAAAGTGTCAATTTGTTTAAATTTAGTAGTTATGTTTTTTTTTTGTGTTCAGTTGATGGCAAGGTTTATTTAAAACCTAAAAACTTAAAAAATATACATTTTAATATCTTAAGGAGATGGTCAGTTTTGCAACTCAATGACACAAATTGTAAAATGTAAAGTAAATTTAAATTGAAGTAAACATTGTTAAGAAGGTGCAAATGCAGCTGAAAAACAACTATTAAAATGAAACAAAATTGTATTAAATATTAATAACTAATTGAATTAAAGTAACTTTAGTTTAGATTTAGATAATGTATTTAGAAATTAATATGGAAATATGTATAAGATATTTAACATTGGTGAGAGTTTTTACATATTATTCACTGGATTTGTAACTTGAATGCAGTAACAGAAGAAAGAGAAGTAATCAATTTTTCAGGCTATTATACCACTGCAATACTTTTTCTAAGTTAACTAAAATTTAACATTCCATTTTCTGATGAAAATTTTTTTAATAAATACTTTTATTATGAAAATGAAACTAAATAATTTATGTAGATTTTTCTATTTGTATTTTATATTTTATTCTACTCTATATTCTATTTTATTTCAGACATAATACCAGGCAAAGTACAAAAGATCTGGTATCTATTACCACTCAACGTTTGAAAGATCTAACAAATATTGTTACTAAAGGAGCCAGAGTAAGTGATATATCAGAATTATTTTCATATGTCTTTGTTGATATAAAACCTTTCATACATTTATGTGTACTGAAGCGAAAAATATGAATAAAGTGCAAATTAAGTACAAAAAATGGACTTTTTATTGTTTTGGTTATCTAAGCAATAACCTTTCTCAGTGTATGGACATCAGATGTAAGTATAAAAGTAAATAGATAAACACACGCAAGTGGTTTAACCCATAGGGACAAAAAAGCACATTTGAGCAAGGATATAAAAAGGTGATACAAAACAGGTGTAAGGAGGTTATTTTTTGCAAAACCCCAGGGTACAAAGGATTAAATTAGAATAGATTTCCAAATTTTGGAAAGAATAGGATGCTAGAAAGTCGTTAACTAAATTATTAGAATTTTTAAAATATGAAATGATTCCCAGAAATCAAGCTCTGTAGATGAAGAGCAGTGTTGAATGGTTTTAGCAGTAGAAAACTCAAGCATTTTATTTTATTTTCAAGTATGTAAGGGTTTGGAAGATCATTTAATATCCTTATTTTGAACTTTCTTTTCATGCTCTTTAAGTCAAAATTTAAGGCTCTGTTTAGTTTGTTCAATGTACGGAAGACCACATAGAGGAGTAATTTGTACTCAAGTTCTTAATATTAGCAATAGAGTGTTTGAGGTTGATGAAATTAAGTTTGTTTACAAGAGAGAAAACTTTTCAAAATTTTGACTATTTGGGGACCGATTTTCAGATAATTAGGTAAAATGTTCAAAGGTACACCTGATTTTTTTTATCACCCTTTTTATTATTGTGTTCAAAATTGTTTCTCTTTTCCTATAATCAAGCCATTTTGCAAATAATTTACTCTACCTTTCTAATTTGATCTGGTATTTCGACACTAAAGAGGATTTTCTTGTTTAATGAACTGAAACTATTATAGTATGTCCATTTCTGAACTTTATTTCGCTTTATTTTTTTGCTTCAGTCTGCGTAGTACAAAGTATACCCTATTCTTCTTTTTGGTTATTTGTGTGTTTTTATAAAATATAATGGCATTGCTTGAGAATGTTACTTGTTCCTACATATTCCAATTCTTTTATTTGATTATTTTATGTTTAATTTCTCACATCTGTACAGTCTTATAATTAACTTATTTTATTAAATTTCTTAAAATTACTTGTTTTTATAATGTTTTTATTAGAAATTTTATTTCGTGTTATAACTTATAGACCTCTTTATATATGTATATATGTTTACTTTGCTTATATATGTTTAATATAGGTTTACTGTGTTATACGTGTTTACATATACTAGTTTTTTAATGTAAGAAAGTTATTGTTAATTTTTGATAAAGTAAGATTTTCTTTTGTTTCACTTTTTTACCCCAAAAGTAAAAAAATAAGTAATCCAAAATTTCTCTTTTTTTGTAAAATAATAGCAGCTAACCTTTTAAAAAAGCAATAAAATTGTTATTAATATACCAAAATGAAAGAAGTTATGTTTTTGAATTAGTAATGAAATTTTTGGCCAGTTTCAATACCATTGATTCAAGTAGTTTAATTTTAATTTAGATATCTTTTTTAATCTTAATAAAAAAACTGCATTTTATTTGCATGGCATTGGGGAGCTTTTCTCATATCCTTTGTAGCATGTGTACCTCCAGTTCGGGACCCTTGCTCTCTGCTAAAATTAAACTTTTTGTAAATCTTTAAAAAAATTTATGAAAGATACTTTAAAAGCACTTAAAAGACCTTTAGTTTTTATTATGAAGAATAAAGGTAGTGGAAACCTTGATTAAGGGGATTCCATAATTGTGTTTTGAGGTTTTATATCCTCTGGTTTGTTTGTTGCTTATGCATCTTAGATGTATCATTCAGCTTATTTTAATTATATTTATAAGAATGCCAACTGCTAAATTTTTTTTGTAACTTTTAAAAATTTTANAATATAAAAATTATTACGTTTGCCAAACTTTCCATTTAGAATTAACAGTTAAAGCTTAACAATTTTAAAATTGATTATCCTACTTGAATAGAGTTTCCATAAGTAAGTGTTTATTTATGTTTATCTTTGATTTTCTATTCGTTAGCCTTGTTTCTTTAAAATCCAGATTTTTCACTCTTGAACTATGTTTACATTTTGTATGCGATTTTTTTTCTCTATCTTCTGTACCTGTTATTTTAATTTTCTCCCCGTTCCTGATATCACGACGGTAACACCGTTCTTTTTTGGTCCTCTTCTCTTAGAGAGCGTCTTTTCTTTCCCCCATCTTCCCCCTTTCCGTCGTGATGTCATGATCGTGTTTCTCTTTTTCCTCCTACCCCTTGGCGGCCTATCTAAATAGGTCGCCAAAAAATTGGCGGCACTTGGCACTTAATAAAAAAGCTGCATTTTATTTGCATGGCATTCAAGATCTTTTCTCATATCCTTTGCAGCATGTGTACCTCCAGTTAGGGACCCTTGCTCTCTGCTAAAATGAAACTTTTTGTAAATCTTTAAAAAAAAATTATGTAAGATGCTTTAAAAGCACTTAAAGCACCCTTAGTTTTTATTATAAAGAATAAAGGTAGTGGAAACCTTGATTAAGGGGATTCCATAATTGTGTGTTAAGGTTTTATATTCTCTGGTTTTTTTGTTGCTTATGCATCTTAGATGTATCATACAGCTTATTTTAATTTTTTTTATAAGAATGCCAACTGCTAAATTTTTTTTGTAACTTTTAAAAATTTTAATTCAGATCACATAATTTTGGAAGGTTATTTAAAACTACACCAAGGTTAAATTTTCTAATTAATTTAATGCCCTTTTTTCTGAAAATTTTTTTTGTTACTTTGAGAACAGCTATCTATTTTTTTTCTTGATATTTCTGTATTCAGAGATAAATAGGACTTTATTTATTTGTGGAACAATTAAATTTCCTATACCTCTATTAATCTTTTACAGTTTTACAATCTCTCTTTAATTTTTTTACTGTTAGATATTTCAATTGTTATTTTATTTTTAGGGACAATGTAATATATGGAATACTATTCATTTCATTTTTAAATTCAATTTCTTATACGCTGTTTTTTATTAGAATTTATCTTTAATTTTACAGGAGCATAAACTTCAAGCAGAGAGAGTTAGAAATGAGTTTGGAGCTACTGTTCAACGATATGATACTTTGCAAAAGGTATTTGTTTCAATATTTTTGTAGGATGTGATTCTTCCGCGGATTCGCGGATTTCCGCATTTTTTCAGATTTTTCAATTTTTTCCGCTAATTTCTGCTGAAATTTTTTTTTGACAAGTTAAAATATTTTATGACGAATTAAATTTTCCGCGAAGCGGAAGTAGTGAAGTACTCATTCCTCCCTCAAACATTGATTTTCGTATTTACCTGATTTAAAAGTTGAAAGTTGCGATTCTAAATCAGACGATTCAAATTGCGATTCTTATTTACGAGATTTAAAAATCCAATGTCGCGATTTGTAATTACGCGCTTTTGAAACCCTATGTAGCGAGTCATATTCTCGCGAGCTTAAAATCCAGTGTCGTGATTCGTTTTTGCGGTTGTAATATCAAACATCAATTTTCCTATTTATACGTGCTTTAAAAATTAGACAGTGGGATTCATATTCGCGCTATTCGAAAATTATGCATCGTGATTTGTATTTATGTGATCTAAAAATTATGCATCATGATTTGTATTTTCGCATTTTTTAAGTTCGGTATAAAGTTTCATATTCACGTGATTTAAAAGCCTCATTTCGGGATTCATATTCTCTTAATTTAAAATCATGCATGTGATTCATATTTATATATTCATGCAATTTCAAAATTATTCATCGGGATTTATAATCACATGGTTTACAAGTTTAAAAATTGCACTTTTTTGTCAAATTTTTGAGTATATATATATACATATATATATATACATATACAGCCAGACCTCGATATAAGGTCACCCTAAGGGACATCGCAAAACTGACCTTATGAGCAGGGTGACCTTTTAACCGATTCATTAGCAGCTCATAACTAAGCATGTAAATAGCACCCATTATGATTTTTTAGAAATGGTAATACAAACGAAAATGATCGGCCATAAATTAAATATTTAAGTCAATAAATTTTAACAGAATTAATAAAAAATTAACGAAAGTAAGATTTTTGAAAAACTTCTTAATTTAAAATAAAACTGTTTACAAATTTCTTAAAAGTGTACATACATACATTACATCTAACCTTATTTAAAATAATCATATATGCAGGTCCGTCTCGTTTTTGGTTTCATTTTTCGAACCATATTTTGTAGACTTTGTAACTTCTCTAAATGTTCCTCAGCTCCCTCATGGTTTGTAAAAAAAATTCGCATGTCATTTATTGCATTGAAGGCTTTCCTTTGGGTTACATCTACAGTCTCAGTATCACTGTCATTGTCCACGACTTGTAAAACAATTTCAGAAATTGTAGCTTCAGAAGTGGTGGCAATTTCCTCATCAATCAAACCATATTCAGCATCCCCTTCTATGGCATGGCCACGATTTTTCAAATCTTCCATCTGAACATATAGAGGAATATCGTCTTCTTGCTCGGTTTCGTCATCCACGATATTCAGAGAACTCACAAAACCAGCATGACGAAAGCAATTTGTTATACATATGGCTGACACCATGTTACACCTCAGATTAAAATGACCTTTTAAGCGACAATGATTTTTAAAACTTGACCATATATTCGATAATCTGTAACAAAGAATTCCTATTCAGTGAGCCAGGACTTTGGAAAAGTGACCTTATATGCGGATGACCTTATATCGAGGTCTGACTGTATTTTGAAGATTCTTGCTATAGACAGTTTTTTCTTTCTGATTCGTGTTATCAATGCTATTTCTGAGGTATTTAAACTCTATGACTAAGATATATCTAATGATACGAGAAACNATATATATATATATATATTCATTCTTGAATTTCCTCTTTTTTACTTTCCAACTACTCTCATCCCTGAGGATTTAATTTCTTCTAGTTTTAACTGAAAACTAGAAATATCTTTAAGTATTGAATAATTTTTTACTGTTGCAAATATTTTAGTTAGATTTATTTTTATTGGATTTATAATTGATATTGTAATTATTTTATTGATTATTGTAAAGGTGCACTCTTAAAATGCTTGCATTCTCAAAATTTTACTATATGTGCAATATTTGAAAAATCAATTATTTTGGGAAAAGATACCCAACTTTTTTTAGTAAATTGCCTAACTTCTATTGATGCCGATGGTACTTAAATAATTAACCAAGTAGGACGCATTTGGAACCTATTGCCACAACATCAGTAGTAATTATTATCACAAGTATCAATAAATTTTGGAAATAGAATATTATCAGTTTTTCAATTCGTTTTTGGCTGCAATGTTTAGTGACATTGACTAGTTTAAGACCGCATTTGGGTCTTGTAACATGACCAGCATATTTTAATAAAACAGAGTGCAGAGCAGGTTTTATTAAAAAAAAAAAATCTTAAATTGTGGTTCAAGTTTTTGATCAAGCTATGCACAATATATGATATTTTGTTTTCTCTGATTTTTTTAGAAAGAGCTCTGTATCAGTGGGGAGTATATATTTTAAGGAGTTAACTAATAAGTTATAATATTAATTTTCGAAGAACTCAGGCCAAATTTTCTGTTAGTTGTGACACTGCAGTCTCCTGTGCTGAAGATTTTCTTTATTTTAGAATAAGAGGCTTGTTGTCTAAATATTTACATTTCATTTATCTTCGTAACTACATAGTTGTAAAATGGATTACTTTTGACCTCAAACAGAATGCAAAATATAGATTTTTTTGCTCGTACATAATAAAAATACAACTAAAAAATCTTAAAATATTTGATACCATTATGAAGTTTTGTAATATAAATGTACCACAAGATACAAACGTGATTTCTGTTCCTTTTGTTGTCCATCTTGTGATCAGGTAATAAATGTCTAGAGTTTTATTTCGGCGTTGGTTCTACATAATGAGAGTGCAGTTTCTCAATTACTGCATCAGCTACTTATATGTACTATATAGGACAGTTTAGTTGTAGACGTATATATAAACAAGTAATTTTTTAAAGCTTTAAATCTCGTCATACTATAGGTTAGGATTTTGAACTATATATTTTTGATATAAGTAAAATTTATTGAATATTTTATACTTTAGCAATTGGATCCTAAGATGAAGCAGGCTGTACTACAAAATCAAAATGTTAGTAGAAATGTATGGGACGAAGAAGATGATGAAGATCAACAAGCTTTAGTTCAAGCTGAAAGAATACAGCAATATCAAATACAAGAAGAGTTAGAATTCGAACAAGTATGTTATATTTATAAATTGTATTAATTTGTGTAATTCCTTTTTAGCAATTGTGTTATTTTTAACCACTTGTTTTTTTTTTCTTCTAATTTGTTATGCAAAAAATAAAGTAAAATTGCACTTATAAAACACAAGATACCAATAAGGGAAAAATTATTTTCGTATTAAACTAAGCTAAATTTTTTAAAGTCTTCTGTAACATTTTCACTTTCAAAGAGCTGCAAAATTTTTGAATTTTTACGTTAAGCTAGAATGCACAGACAGTTTTATAGCAAATTAAGTGTTTTTTTATATCTTGGGATTTGTATTTATTACCAAAGTGTGATAGCCTTAATAGTCATGTTTTTCTGTATGTGAGAAATATTTTTATATTTTATAAAAATTTACAAATAAACATATAGTGCATTATATGTACTGTCTAAGAAATCTAATTTCATTGAGAACTTTCTTTAAACATTTTCCAATGTTTAAAATTCAATAATTTCTGTTAGGGAAAAAACCAGATTTTAATTAAGGAAAATTATGTTAATTGGGAATAATTTCTTAATATTATTAAAAGAATATTCTTTCTCAAACAAAACAAGTTTTTTCTTTTTTTTTTTTACACCCTAGTGAAAATTGTTTTTATAAGGAAACATTTATTAAGAATATACATTTTTCCCCAACAAAAATTTCTGTAAAGTGATCTATAAAATTTTAACTGTAAACTTGTTACTTAAATTTTTAATTTTATTGGTTCTCTGCTATTCATTATTTCCATCTAGTTAATTTTTTTTTTTATGATTTCCCATAAAATAATACATTAATTTTATTATATAAATTATTTGAATTATCACTCAATTATGAATACTTTATTATTTACATTCTTAAAGTATAAAAATACTAAAGTGTAAGTAAAATTGATAAAAATAGATAACAATAATCATAAATTAAATAATAAACGATATCTAATTTTTTCGACGGACGAAAATATCATGTTGTGTTTTAAATATTAACAAATCCTGAATACTGATTCATACTCATAGGACTTACAAAAGGGATGAATAACCTATGGTCTGTAGGCCAGAACTGGCCTTCAAGTTTGACTTGGCTCTTGAACAGTTTTAAATATTAATAAAAATATATGAAGTTTTCTTTTTTATAAAAAAAAATGAAAAAGAGTCTTTTTTGCAGTATTTTTTTGGAACTGGTCCTTCTACTTTTTTATTTAGTTATTGTTTTAGTGCAAACTTGATTGTCACCATCCCGTGAATTTCTTCATTCCATAATAATTTGAGTTCTTATGCACTTTTTTGTACATGTTACATATTACTATGTATATTCACGTTAGTTACAATTAGGATCTAAATACACCTTACGTTTTTGCAGTCATAGTTTTATTTTTCTCACATTGGCCCACAACATTTCATATTTTAGCTTCTGTGGCCGCTATTAAGGTTGTGCATGCTTGTTTACAAATAAACAATTCATATAAATGATATTTAGGAATCACACATGATGAAATATAAATTGGAGAGAATCAGTTTTATTGTTATTTTTTAAAATAATGTTAAAAGTAAAAAAAAAAGAAAAAGGTGGAGGAATGAAAAGTCAAACCCCTCCTATATGTCTGGGAGTGCAAGTCTGAAGAGGGTCTGAATAACCAGGGCTTTATAAACGATAAGACGCTGGTAGACTTTATAAAAGATAAGAAGATAAGATGCTTTATAAAAGAAGACATAAAAATTAGTAGACAAGAATTATGATTTATAATTTTCTTCCATACTTTTTTTTAGGGCTTACTGCTTGAAAGAGCAGAAAAAATTAGGCAAATTGAAGCAGATATGTTAGATGTCAATGTAGTATTTAGAGATTTAGCTGCAATGGTACATGAACAAGGCACTACTATAGGTATGGATTGGCTTCATTTAATTTCTCGTATCATTATTTAATTTATTAAAATATGCTTTATTATAGTTTTTTTTATAAATATTTGTATTTAATGAAAATTAAATATTTTTAAAACTGTTTTTGTAATCACTACCTTCCTAGAGTTGTCAGCTATTACTATTTATCCTTAGTTATTAGTCAAGATTACAGTTTTGCAACCGCATATTAAAGATTACTGATTTTCAGAATTTCCGTAGTAATTTGTTTAAGATAAGTTTTCTTCCCCATCACTATTAAGATTTATGAAATTTTATTACTTGCAACTAACTTAGGATAATTTTTTTCCATATTTCCTACGTTATTTAAAAAAAAATAAGTAATAAAAAAATTATCTAATAGGAAAAGAAATAAAAAATTACAGCAAATAAATTTTATTATCCCTTTCAATAAGGTATTTTAAAACTTATTCTCACCTTATAGGAAAGCAAAAACTCAAATATGAAATATTATGAGCAAACATTTTTAGCAATTCAAATGCAGAATGATAAAAAATTCTAATTTAACCTTGCAGCTAGTTCTAAGTTAACCAAAAACTAGATAATTGATTCCAAGTTATAAATTCAATTTTATCATTTTATAATGAAACATAAGGTTTCAGTGTTGCATAATTTTTGATTTAATATCTTTATCTAAGTGTTATTTTTTTTATTTATTTAATAGTAAATCTATGCGTAATTTTAATGATATTTTATACCTTTATAGATCTAAGTAGTATCTACATTTTTATTGTAAAATGGTTATGTTTTGTCATGTTTTTATTCTATGGGTAGCAGTTACTTGAAAATTTTCAGTAAATATAATGTGCTAGTAGGAAAAACATTTTATTTCTTTTATTTTGTAAGAATAAACTATTTGTGACTGTCTCTTCTTGTTAATTCATACATATTAACTTGAGAGAGTTTGCTTACTACCAGTTTTTAGACTTTTGCAAAATTAAGTGTTGCCCTATTTAATTTATGTGCAGTTTGTGAGTCAGTCATTCAATTTTCAATAATTAAATTTTAATCATTTTATTATCCAATCTTGTTTTTAAAATTAATATACTTAAGAATTAGTATTTTTAAAAATCAGTTATTTTATTTGTTTATAAATTTTTTTGTCATGCAGAACATTGAACTACAGTTAAATATTTATTGTGTTCTTTTTCATATTAGAAGCAAAATACTTCTATGAACAAAAACTCTCATGTTTGGAACTTATATTTTCAGAATACAAGTCCCAAATATGAATATTTAATATTCCTCATCTTTAGGTATTAATTGTACAATTAAGTATGAAAAATCATAGTGATAATCCCTTAATATTATTTATAGGTTCCATTGAAGAAAATATAACTACAGCTGCTTACAATGTTGAAGAAGGAGGGGAACAACTTTTAAAAGCAAGAAATTATCAGGTAGAAATAAGTTTTTAATTTTTTTATTCATATATATTTTTTTCTAAGTTTTAGTTGTGTTAAAAAAAACTTCATACATTTTGTTGCTTTTGATCCCATTTCATCACGTTTTGTGATCATTTTTTTAACATGGAATAGTTTTCTGTTTGTTACATAAATAAGCCAAATCATGAATGAGCAACAAAATTCTGAACACTATCTATTGTTTAAATGATGATTACTATAAAAACGTTTGCTAAACTGCAAATGAGTGCTAAATAGACAGTGAAATTTCAAGAAGTAGTCTAAGCATTCTGTAGAAAAGTCCTCCTTAAACCAAAAACATTATTTTGTTGTTATAATTTAAAAAAATCTTATGATATTTATCTATAAAGTTAAGTATGGATAATGTTTTCAGTTTTTTTTTATTATAAAGGTAAGCAGAGCTAATGCTATAATTGCATCTTTTTATTATTGATGATGTAGAAGATTTGTAAATTTTTTTCTCCAAAAATATCTTCTTTAAGCTTAAATATTTTCTTTTCTACTGAGACAAATGTTGCTTCTTTCTTGTCCCTAGTAGAAATTATATCATAAAGTATATAAATCTTAATAAAGGTTTTATTTTATTTTATTAATATAAAGATTTTTATAGCTTCAAAATTTATTTATTGTTTGCTATTTTTAAGTAAAATTTTTTCCTAAGTGCTATAAGTTTTTTAAAAACTGCTCATTTTTTTTAAATAAGTATATTTATTAAGCTTATAATAGTTTAATAATATTTTTCTTGTTGTTTTGTATATCTTTTTTGAAATAAATATTAAACTGCAATATTTTTTTCTGTTTTAGGCAGCTTACCGAAAGAAATTGTGTTGTTTTGTTGTAATTCTAGTAGTCATTGCAGTCATTCTAGCTATAATTGTATCAGTATCTTTAAACTCAAAATAAGTGCAGTAATTAAAATTTTAGATTATTATGTTTTACAAACCAAATATAGTCATGCAACTGTGATACTATTGCACTTAAAGCTCTCATTATATTGTTTAACTTTTAAGTTTAATTTCTTTTTGCTTGTTAAGTTTTATATTGTTACTAAACCTAAATGTGTTTCTTTTCAAATAATAATAATTTTTACTTACAAAATGTCATTGCATTAATATTGGATTAGCAATTTCTTTCTCTACTATCTTTTCTCATAAGTGTAAATTTCTAAGCCCTATTTATTTTTAAAGAATAAGTAAAAACCATTTTAGATGAGTTTTAAATTTTGGTGAATTTTTTATCACAAATTTTAAAAACAGTTAATTGAGATAAGTAGTAAGATGAGCTGTATGACCAATAGATTTAGCTGCAATGGTNCAATACTTAGCTGTTAAAGGAGCATTTATTAAGTATTGCTAATGTTGTGTGGATCATAGTAAAAGAAAATTATTTCGGCTAAATTTATTTATTAATAAGTCGATAAATTAATTTAGTGTTTGTCATAAAAAGGATTATGAAATATTGCACTATGTTATTATCATAGTAATTACAATTTACTTCTTATCTCATTTTTTATTCTTTATCAATCAGCTCAATTTTGATTTGATTTAGAGAAATATATGATATGTTCAGTACAAAGATAAATAGCCATGATAAAATAAAGTAATAATAATTGTGGAATAAGCTTTTAATAAAGTACCTTTTGTTAAATTATTATGTTTTTCTTTTGTTTTACAATTTATTATTACAATTTATTTATTATTATTATAAATTATTAAAATTTATTTTTAATGAAGTAAATTATTTTAAAATATTGCAACTATATTTTAGGATTAAGCATTCAGTGAATAAACTTAAAATATTAATAATCTTTCATTTCTTAATGATAAGTTTAGTATAAATTACTGATTGTGTTAAAACTATAATTTTAATTGTATTTCTTTTTTTTTTTTACTGTTTTTTAATTAAAATTTTAAAATTTCAGTCACACATTCTTTTAATACTGACATTTTTATGTGTTCAAATATTAATAAATTTATGTGTTTTTTTTAACATTGAATAAAGAGTAGATTTGAGAGAAAAGAAACTTTGTTTTTCGCTGAATTGTCATTTAAGGTTATTAAAACCATAGTATTTTGGAAAAATACTATAAACTATCAGTGCAAATTAATTTAATTACGTGTATTTTCAGTTGTAAATATAGACACATTATACTAAAATAAGAAAAATAGTAACAATATAATGAGTTATATTTTTACCAGTTCCAATTTAGATCATAATTGCTTTATCTGTGAATACTAATTATGAATTCTTACGTAAGTGCTTGGAATAAATAGTAATTTTTTCCTTTTGTATGTTAGTGTAAGCATGGTATCCATGTGCATTAAAGTGATTTATCATTAATGTAACTGGTGCTGTTGAGTTATGTATTTACTTAATTCTGTCATTGATTGTAAATTTTGATTTTAATCTCACTAATTCTTCATGACATAGTTTTGATTTTTATTGCTAATTTTAAAATTTTCATTTGTAAATAGTCATTGTATAAATAAATGTTTAAATGAATTATATATATTTTGTTTATTACTGCCTCCAATAGATGTGTGGTAAAAAAGTATATTATTTGAATGTTTGTTATTGTGTTTGGTAGTTCATTTATGTATTTTTTACTTGTTTCATTCGAATACTGTGTACATAAATATAGAAACTATTGATTAAAAGATTTATTTTCAATGTTATTAGTCTTGCTTTTTATTTAACCTCCATTGCTACTGAAGTATAAGAGAATACAGAAGAAAGAAAATAGTTTACAGTTCGGGATTTCTATTGTACTGCTATAAGTCATAATGAATAAATATCATAACAAAAATATGAATTATGCTGCCAAGTGGTTAATAATTTTAGGTACATATACGTGGACCTCAGGTTTTAACTAAGTGAAATAATATAAATATTTCAGATGTTAAATTGCACCTAAAGTAGGAACAAATGTTATATTATGGTGTATTTAAATACAATGATGAATAGATTTAATAATTATAGTAAAAAAATAGGAATTTTTTTACAATGAGATGCAATACTAAATGAAATATAAATGCTTACCAGTGCATAACGTATGAAATCTCTGTTTCAAAACTTTTAATTATGCAAACCACTTAAAATAATTATTAAAAGGAATCTAACATTAACTGTAAAAAAAAATTAATTTTGGGGGGTAAGCTTCAAAATTATGGAAAAAACACAAAAAGTTTTAAAGTTATTTGATGTATGTATTTAAGGTATATATAAAACAATTAATTAAAATACACATAAAAATATTGCTAAATAGATATAAAATTGAGTACTCATAATTCTCACTTTACTACGCTGTCAAAAATTTCGCTATACGTATCAAGATACACATTTATGGATCTGCTTGTTCTCGACTGTATTATTTATAAATAAAATTTAAAATCTTCATATAGATGACAGAACTACTAAGTCAAAAGAAAAACTTTTCAGAATAACTAAATTATATAATATTTCAAGTTGGTTACATTTTCGAGCTTGTGGATTTAGCGGCATTTTGAGAAAATCTCTTCTCCAAGGTTGCCACAGGTGACTTAAATGTGATTATTTGCAATTTTTTTAAAAAAATTTTACCTGAAAAGGCTAAAAGAGCAACTATTTTCAGGAATAGAAGACTATTGGGAGACTTTTTTGTACTTCTAGCAATGTTTTTTTGTAATAATTGGGTTAACAACCTGCGCTCGCGAGAGCTTCTGAACAAAATTTTTTTTTTTTCTTGAGAAATTTTGAATTGCAATTTTGAGTCATCACTTTTTAATGCCCTCAATAGTCCATTGTAAGTCAATTTTGTTTCCCAATCGCCTTTTCAACGGTTAATGCTACGAAATTTGAGTTTGAGTAATCACTTTTCACTATATATATTTATCTATATTTGCTACATCAATTATTGGTAAAAGGGAATATCTTATAGAAAAAGAACAATCAGCATTAAAAGATAGTAAAATCTATAATTTTATAACATAAATGCAGAGCCTTCCAGTGTGTTTTTTCGGCAAATGTAAGGATCTCTCAGTGAACTTTGTCTTTATCTACAGAAGTTGAAATGGATAAAAGGCCAACATGATTAGAGCTGTCAAAATATCGGCCCACAAATGGATAGATGGAAAGCTATGATAGAAGCTCTATTTTCCAATTTGCAGTGAAGAATATGTGTGTATGATTTGAGCGCTTGAATACGTCCCTTCTGGTCAAGACAATATCACTTGAATAATGAAAAAGGAGGAGGTTATAAACAAGGAAAGCCATTGTGGACAACGAAGAGTATGGAGAAAAATTAATGGGGGAAAAAAAACCTAAGCGGAACCATGATACCCGAAGGGATGGTGCCAAGGTTGAATGCATTTCCATGAGCAATGTAGGTTTGGGGTAGAACTGTCTGTGACCATTAACTAGATAATCGACGTTCATATAAATGAAACAAGACTCGGAGGGGGGGGGGACATCAAGACGAGCTGGTGTGTCATGCAAGGAACAACATTGATATTTTCGAAATTCAATAGTTGCCTATGGTCACCTTTCATTCAATAATATTTAGCAAAATAATATTTTTTATTTCCAACTATAAACGTATTGTTACTTACAGCTCTCCATAAAATGTTCTTTTATTAAGCTCTTGTTACATTTTTTAGCATTTGTGTACTCAGTTTTTAAATTTTTTTTTATATAAGTGTGAGGGAAAAAATCAAGTAATATAAGAACTATACATTTTTTTTTCTTTATTTGAGCTTACATTAATAAACGATTACTATTAGCAAGATATGTTTATCTTGGTGAAAATAGTTGGATTTTGTAAGTGTTATCAACTTTGCTCGATCCGACACTTAAGTTTTCATTTATATTTCACATGAAAATATTAATGGGGTTGTTTAATAAACTTTATTGACAAATTTAATTGAAAATTGTGCAATATAATATAGTTAGTGATTGAAACAATATACATTATGATTGTTACTTCCATCGAGTCTTAAGGAAAGGGAAGAAAAAAATATTCGTACACAAAATCTTCATGAATGAGACAAGAAAACTGAGCTGATTGTTACATATATCTACTACTTAATATAAATAACATACATGTTTTACTCGTGCACAAATGAACATAATTAGGTACATCGAAAAAGATTTTGGCTTTTTTACTCTTCGTCTGAAAAGCTTGAATCGGGACTGTCACCTTCAAATATTTCAAGGATGCGATAGTCCGTTTTAGGTTCAATCCCCAAGGCGTTAAAAAGCCCATTTGGCGAATCTCCGCTTCGTTTTCCAAATCTCATAGGTATCCTGGTGTTGCAAATTCGGCATTCTTCACTCATCTTGTTCAAGCAAAGAACAGCACACCTCGCTTCATTTCTTGTGAATCTCGCACCAGAGGTTAAGAAATAAAGTGACGCCATCGTAATTGCCAAGAGAGAGAATGAGGAATAGAAATTCATATTTTCTTTGACTTTTTTTTTCGAGTCCTGAAACAGATAATGAATGAAAAATATCAGTGGTCGTAAAAACATTTTTTATTTTCCTAGTTAGCTATAGTGCAGCTTTCAGGAGAACTCCTTCAGACACCAGTCGCTCGTCGTGGCAGGTACCATGGTTACAAGGAAAAGTCACTTCAAATAGGGGTGTGGGGTGAAGTGAATAGTTTTGTCTTGATCTTGGCATAGGTAATACTAGTAAGTAAACCAATCGACTTCATTGCACCCCCATTAGAAATGTGCTCTCACTTGCATAGCAGCAGACAGTACCAGACTTTAAGTCTTTAGGAGTTCTCCTCAAAGCCGCACAATACAACTATTTTATTACAAATGTATAGTTAACTAGAGCCGCGATGGCTCAGGGGATAGAGCGTTCGCCTTCCAATACGGCGAACTGGGTTCGAATCCCAGTCGATACGAATTCCGCATCCTGCTTGCACCGACCACAGTGCTGACGTGAAATATCCTCAGTGGTAGACGGATCATGGGTTAGAATTCCCTTGCCTTCAGGCAAACCGTGGGAGATTCTCATGATCTTCCTCTCCATGCAACGCAAATGCGAGTTAGCTTCATCAAATAGTCCTCCACGAAAATAAATTTCTCCCAATACTCGATCCAGGAGTTCCCTTATCCTCTGGATTGGGTTCAAAATTACAAGGCTATGGAGTTGAACATTAGTAGTCGTTAACCCAAAATTGGGTCGGCTGTTCAACGACGGATATAATATGAAATGTATAGTTATCTACAATAACAGCAATTTTTTTTTAAATTTCTACGAACTACCTTCAAAATGTAGTCACTATATTACTTGATTAAAAACGTCATTCACTTCAAAAATAAGCAAGTGGAAATAACAGTTGATATGTTTCAAGCGCTCAAAAACAGGCAACCATTTTCAAGACTTGCCAGGCGTGAATGAGAAGAAATTAAAAAAATGTAATTGTTTTTTAGCATTCATGCCTGGCAAGTCTTGAAAATGGGCACCTGTTTTTAGCGTTTGAAACGTGTTGACTGTTGTTTCTAATTTGTATATTTTTAAAGGGAATGAAATTTTTAATCAAGTATTATTTTTCCACTTCAATTTTTTGGAATTATTTAATTAATATAGTCACTATACTTAATTACTTTTAGAAGGCAAATTTTGCCTCAATTTTATAATTGTACAATATCTAATCCTATGCCGAGTAGTAATTTAAATTGATATAGATTTCGTTTTCAATTGAAGCATTCTAATATTTTTAAATTTTGCTTTATTTATTGAAAAAGAGAACTATTTTTCATCTTAAAAATACACCCATATAAGTTTATTACTTTTCTAAGAATGATTTTTTTTTTCAGAATGAAGAATGACGAAATACCACTAAATGATTAAATTATATTTCGTTACCTTAAATGTGAGAATTAGAATCCGTTGTAGTTATTTTTATTATTTGGAACTTAAAGAAGTAAATCGCCTCTCATATTCTTCGTATTATGTCTTAATTTGACATTATATTGATATTGATGGGAGGCAATTTTTTTTCAAAAATGTAAATATATATGAATATTTTTTTTCAAAATCAATTATTAGCTATTCATTTAATAATTCTTGCGAAGTTTCATTATTGTCTCATGGAATCTTAGAGCTGAGCAGAATCGAGATGAGAAATGGTGTTCTGACGACCCTCTTGAGAAATCACCCAGGAAAAAATTATTTGCTTTGTCGAAAAATCTTATTTTATTTACGACATAAATAAAAAGACAACTGTTATGATTATTCCTGTTTTCACTGAAAAGCCTTATTAGGTAAATACTTTTAGCTCCAAGCTAAAAGTATCAGGAAAAGCTATGTTAATTGATCAGAATCATGCATTAAAAATTTTAACTCTAGAATCTGGATTTTCATAATCTAGAATAAATGTTTGTAATCTTTATTGTAATTTGTTTACATATAGTAATAAATCTGCAACATTTAATGCTGTGATATTAAAAAATAGTTTGCTAATGTTATGCATTAGAGTTAAAAGACTAAATAATTCTGTAAAAAGTTCCGGATCAAATTACAGTTAAAAGGCACAGTAATTTTTACCGGAACATGCTATGGAACAAAAAATCTTATATACCGTAATATCTTCAGTGTTATTTACTATAAAATCACTGAATTACTTTGATTAAATAAATATTATTGTAAAAATTACGGTCTAATATTTTACGGTAAAAATGGATTTCATGGATGATGCACCCGAAATCCCGGTACGCGATTTTCCAATCCAGTGGTGTTTAACGACTCGCTGTTCTGTTTGGCGTTTTCTTAAATAAAAATAAAAAACAACAACTTGGTTCCTGAAATTTTTTAGTCCAGGTAGCTAATTTTAAAAGAAATAAAAGCTTGCATTAGAATTGTGACCAACAACAATCAAGTGAAAAATCATTAAAAAAAGAACGAGTCGATTAAAACTGTTGGATTGTAAAGTAGCTGCCGGCACTTTATACTGTTATTTGATCCCCCGGAATTTTTTTTTACAGAGTAGCATGATATAAGCATCATTATTGAACTTTAATTGTCTTCATTATGGCTCGTATTTTATCATTGACTGGATATTTTTTCACCGAACTTCTTTCTCCACTTCACTTTTCTACCAGAATTCGTACTCAGCTGTTTTGTATTTCGCCGATATATCGATCCTATAACTCGATCCTTTTTCTTATCCTATCTTTATATTAATGAATCAAATATGAAAAGGAAACCAGCGAATTAAATAAGTTCGTTTCGGATTGTTCTCACGCCAAATCTTGGCCACAATTTTATCTTTGCCTCGGCAGGGCTCAAAATTTTCTGAGCTGAAGTTCTACCAGCATTTGCAATAAAAGACAAAGGTTGCGATGCGAGGAATGTGGATAGAGTCTTACTAATAAATATAATTCTAGGTTGAATCAATTATCTTTAAAAAGTATTACCTTTGCAATAAAATTAAAAATATTTTCAAAGGAAACATTTAAAAAAAAAGTAATGCCATAGTAAATTATTGTTTTATGAAATTAATTCAGGCAATTTCAATGTTGTTGTTGTCGTAGTCCATTAAGGCACTGGGGGTGCGATTGTTCTTGTTTTCCAGTGGCGCCATCTATGGCCAAGAATTCGATTTTTGCCACACTCATACGTCACACCCGTTTATTGGGCGAACCCAGTTATACATCCACAGATCGTAATTTTGACCTGAACGAGAGAGCGACCAATCTCCAATTCAGTACCAGGAGGGGTATTGCTTTGTTATGGTAACATGGAGGACTTTGTGACCCGGCAGATTTAACGTGGAACAGTCACCATTTACGACACGGGAATCTTCAGCAGGATGGATTATTTATTTTTAGATCCTTAAGCAATAAAATGAGCAATCATAATAATATCAACAACATTAAAAATATTCGCTTTATTTTGGAAAAGAATTTTAGCATGTGAATTGTGTATGGCCAACAAATGGTGATTTTAATAAAAGAGAACATCGTTCAAAAGTAGAATTCTTATTATTTATATCTAAAAGTTTATTATATCTTAATAGGAGCATAATAATATTTCCCCAAAGACTAAACAAGTTGCATAATTTTGTATTTATATCTCAAGCATATTTTAATAAGTACGAAACTTGTGTTTGCGTCAATGACGTAATTAATAGTGAAAAAATGTTTAATATACTTACAAATTCAACCGTTCATGTGAAGATTCATTTTAGCAAATAAAACATAAATAAATCAAATTTTCTTCTTTCTTTAAATATTTTCACAGAAATACGTAAGAAATTATGGTATCTGCATTAAGCCTCCTAAAATATTCCTTAAAGGCATTTACTTAAGGTGTTATCTTTAGTCTGTACAAATATACACGCTCGAGTCGAAGACGTATAACAATGTACTATCTTTCAATCTAAGCCACAGCATTATCAAAAGCGATCGAATATTAATTCGAATATCTCAAAATAAATAGAAATGTATTTTTGAATTTACACTCCTTTAAAAAATCACAGAATTTAATGCAGTTACTTCCTTTTTAAAGACGGGAGGTAATATTTATTATATGAATAATAATTAAAAATTTTGATATGTAGATATGATCTTTTAAGTTTAAAAACATTTGTTCTTTATATTTTGGAATTGAAAAAACAACAATAACTTTTTACATCTATTGAAATGTCATAGAAATAAAGAATACGAATCAATCATCATTATGAAGTAAGATAATCTAACGTTATATATACATAGAAACATGGTTAAAAAACATATATTTAAATGCTATTTGTTTATTTTATATGATTTTAAAAAATGATAAAATTTCAATTTATTTATAAGTTTCTTTTAGCAGTAAGGCATTTTAAAGCTTTTAATTTTCTAATATCCGAATCATTTTCACCGGACGAAAAACTTGTCACCCTTAGAGAAATTATAAAAGACCTTACCTTGCATAATATCGCACAACTCCGCACCTCTAATCTTGATAATCGTCTGAATTTTGTTATGAAGTTAGTCTAAACAACTGAATACAGTTAATCTTTATTTTGAAAAACAAACTACTAATAGCGTATTTTGCCCAATCTAACAGAATAAAACAACGGTAAAAAACAATAATAATAAAAAATGGAATTATTTAAGCTTTATTAATTGTGTCGTCTTTAGTTCTGTGCCTGATTTAAGCGTTATTTAGTACTGATTTATTGATTATTTACTTATTTCTTCATTTAGTGAAGTAAAAAGCACTTTAATTTCAAACCCTCTGTGATTGTTCAACAATAATTTCTTTGGCAACTCTATTTATGGTAAAATTAAGCAGTATTTCTATCGTTTACTGATAAATAAAGTAGGATATTATTTTTATCTTAGATTCATCTCAACTAATTAACGTTAATGGGTTAAAATTTTTGCATGAAAACCATAGTCATCAGATAATTTTGTTTTTCTATTTTCCACTTAATTAAATTTATTCTTAAGGTGGCTTAAAACTATATAATGAAGAAAATTTCTGAGTACATTATTTCGAGTACGAATTGATAGTTCATAGAAAGAGTAGTGATTTTATTTAAACTTATTTTATTTAAAGTTTGAATGAGTTCCAAAAAAGTTTTTGAAACATTTTACACGCATTATTTTCTTTGTTTTATTATTTTATTTTATCTTTTAACCATCGTTGAACAGCCGGCCTAATTTTGAGTTTACGGCTGCCAACGTTCAACTTCGTTTTCACCATCTTACTGCTTTATACTAGTTTGGCATGATGCCGGAAAGCAAAGGTGATAGAACTCTGATTAGAGTAATAAAGAAGTTTTTACTGCTTTATAACAGTTTGGAATGATGTCGAAAAGCATAAATAAGTTTTTACTGCTTTATAGTTTGGAATGATGTTGAAAAGCATAAAAATTTTTTTACTGCTTTATAATAGTTTGGAATGATGTCGAATATCATAAATAAGTTTTTATTGCTTTATAACAGTTTGGAATGATGTCGAAAAGCATAAATAAGTTTTTACTACTTTATAACAGTTTGGAATGATTTAGAAAAGCATAAATAAGTTTTTACTGTTTTATAACAGTTTGGAATGATGTTGAAAAGCATAAATAAGTTTTTACTGCTTTATAACAGTTTGGAATGATGTTGAAAAGCAAGGCGTAGCAATCTGATTAGATGAATGAAATTTTTTTTGTCTTATAACAGCTTGGTATGATGGAGGAAAGCAAAGGTGTAGCAATCTGATTAGATGAATGAAAAAGTTTTTATTGCTTTATAACAGTTTGTTATGATTTCGGAGAGCAAAGGTGTAGCAATCTGATGAAATGAATGAACGAATTTTTATTGCTTTGTTGAAGTTCTACAACTTTATAACAGTTTGGTATGATGCCGAAAAGTAAGGTGTAGCTATCTGATTAGCTGAATGAAAAAAAGTTTTACTGTCTTAAAACAGGTTGGTATGATGCCGAAAGCAAAATTGTAGCAAATTGATATATCCGTTCAATATGATGGATATGTTTAAATTAATGCTTTTTTGAACATATATAAAATAATGCATGAAGTAAAGTATGTATTACATATTGGGCGTTTTAAATGTTTTCGAGTAACTGAGTAAATATTTTTTTTATCTGAATTATTATGCCATCATTTATAAGTAATATTAAGTTTAACCATTACTAAAAATATTAATTGTATGTTGAAGCGTATGTTGTTGTCGTACATTGTTTTCGTACGTATATATTGAAAAGAAAGAATAAAATAATGTTGTACTAAAGCAGGTAACAATGTAAAAAATAATATAGTGGTTAAAATGTCTTATTTATCTGTCTTAAATGTCTTAATTATTAAATGTCTTAATTATTATTAATGTCTTCAGTATCAAATATCTTGAATGAAAAAAAATTCGAATTTTAGTTTTTTACCTAAATATTTTTTATACTGAATTTTGCGTAAAAAACAAATCAATATTTAAAAGAAAATATAGTTTTGCAGTTTATTTCGAAAATCGAAGTTGCAAATTGTATTTTTTTTCAAACTTTTGAGCTGAAATCAAAAGTTTTTAAATCAAAAGGATTTTTTCTTAAAATTATTTAAATATAAATACGCGATTCAAATAAGCACTCACTCAACTTTGGCATTCATTTGTACGCAAGTAGACGTCAAGTTTCGTTGAAATGTCAAGATGATTATTCCATAATCTCTTAAGCTTTCTCTCATGTGAAATCAAAATATGATGAAATCTAGTTTAAACGTTTACCAGGTGTTGTTGATATGAAACGGTAAAAAATGACACAGAAGTGCAAGCATTTTTCTCTCTCTTTCCGTAAACTGTATGTTTTTGTGCTGAAATATACACATAAATACGCTATATCAATCATTAACTTAATGAAGGAGAAGAGATAAATAAATAGAATTCTAATAGTGATGATTAAAGTTTCACAAAATTATATAAATTAAAAATAATTGTGTTTATATATTGCAAAATATTACGCTTAGATAATATCAAGAAAATTGAAAATTATTTGTAACTTCCGGATTTATAATCCAATATTTCTAATGAAGGAAAATGTATCACAGAACTAAAGAGAGTACAATGCATATAAATAGGATGGATTTTTATTTTATTTTACCATCGGCCTTGAACCCAATGCAATCAATGTTCAACGCCATATTCTTGTAATTTTGAACTTAACTCAGAAGACAAAAGAACACTCAAACAAGCAATGGAACGAGCTAGCCTTCGTGGACTATTTGATGGAACTAATTCGCATTTGCGATACATGGAGAGGAAAATTACGAAAACCTCCCATAGTTAACCCGACGGGTAGGGGATTCTAACCCAAGATCCATCAACCTTTGAGGATATTTTACGTCAGCACTAAGGTTGGCGCCAACCGGGAGCAGAATTTGTATCTACCAGCCACTGCTGGGATTCGAACCAAGTCACTTGATTGCGAGGCAAGCTCTCAATTCCCTGAACCAACGCGGCAAAAGGAGTGGATTAAAAAAACCTTTTTTCTAAAAAAAAAATATAAATACGAATTTTGACAAGGTTATAATTATTTTTTTCAGTTTTATACTAATTAATAAAGACTTTTTAATTTTTAGATTTAGACAGGTTTAGCAATAGATTCCTGAAGGCCATTTTCGAATAGTGAGCCAACTCCAGAAATTTTTTTGAAAAACTGAGTCAGCCTCCCTATCTTGTTTATTCAAGTCATTAAGCCATATTTTCCATCTAGTTTGCTTCCTTCTTTGCTGTTAAAAGGCGATCACCACAAATCGAAGAAAACAGAAAAACAAAACACTCATTGTACTTTAGGATTTTGTATAAAAAATAGAGTTGGCCAACTATTCAAAGAAATAGAGGTTAAAGATAGAGTTAGAGAGAAGATATAGAGTTTAAAGATTGAGTTTGCCAACTATTCAAATAATGCTTTTATATAATACCATAACAACTGAAATGAAATAAAAAATCTGAAGTAAATTGTAAAACAAAACTTAAAGAAAGAAAGAAATGAGATAATTATAATGATTTTGTTTACCTTTTGAATTAAATTTAAAAGTTCTTCGTGGTTTATTATTTTAAAGTTTATTATTTTAACTAAAATGTAGCAAAGAAATAGTATTAAAACTTTACCTTTAATACCATTCAATCTATTTAGGCAAATTAAGTTAAGCTCCAAGATATATTCGTTAAATTCGCAATGCAGCCAAGTTAGATGTGGTACAAATTTTAATTTATATAATTTCAGTCTATTCTCAAACTACATTCTTTCCCTACTGAATTTGTTCTGCTATATTTTTTTTTCTAAACCGCAATGCTTTTGAGTTTTTGTCAGCGACTATTGTTTTTTTTTGGTATCATCTTGCTCATTATAAGCACAATTAAATGGATTGCGTGTGTGGACTATTTTCGTTTCCATTTGAAAGCTCCACTTCTATTTCATAACAAAACTAAAGAAAATCAATGACTAATTGAGGTATAAAAAGTATCAATAATGAAGGTGTTCGTTTTATTCTTCCGGTTTTTAGAAACAGGAAGCGACATAAAATGATGTCCGATTACACTATGATATAGACGCTCATATTAAGCCGAATTGAGGTAATTTCAACTTCAATCTTTGGTATAAATAAGCATGATAAGTTCAATCAACGTCTTTAAGTTCAATGAATATGATATGCATGTCTGGTTAAAGGTAATCATAGTATCTGAAAGATACCGGAGTATCTTAATAGTCGATAATTTAATATGTTTTGGAAATTTGCTTCTACTGCTTCTATAAGCTAAGCAAATATGGTATTTTGGTTGACCTATAGATATGTAAGACTTTAATCATAATGGTTTGAATTATTTTTCTTTTTGAAAACTAATTATAAGATAAAACTAAATAAAAAAATACTTTAAAACTAAGTTTTTAAAGTGGACTAAAAGGGAGAAAACAAATTTGTTTCTGTCAGATAAAGAAAAACTTTGATCACATCACCCAAGGCTGATTTTCGGGGGAGACAAAAGTTAATTACGAAAGTGAAAAGTTAATTACGAGGGGTTTTTCGGTGGTGATAGAAATTTATTAAGGATGTGATATGTCCGATGATATAAAAAATTCCAGTCAAAATTATTGTAAAAAGTAACGGCACTCAGGGTGCCGGTACTTTTTTTTTAACCGTAAATTCCATTTTTACTGGAACATTTTATGGAACAAAAAAATACTGATATACACTTAATTTTTACACTAATAATTAC
The DNA here is from genome assembly GCF_043381705.1 of Parasteatoda tepidariorum. Classification (NCBI taxonomy): domain Eukaryota; kingdom Metazoa; phylum Arthropoda; class Arachnida; order Araneae; family Theridiidae; genus Parasteatoda; species Parasteatoda tepidariorum. Next base: position 53,849,233 of record NC_092205.1, read on the forward strand.
CTTAAAATAATTGAATCACTCTAAGTAAATAAATATTTCTTCAAAAATCAAAGTATAATATTTTACAGTAAAAATGAACTTAACGGTAAAGCGGATTTTACAGATGGGGCACCCAAGGTACTTTATATCGTAATTTGAACCGGAATTTTTCGCAGTGAGCATTCTTCAATTTTAATCTGATAAAAACAAAATATTTTTTTAAGTTCCGCTTAATGCAAACACAATTTTTAAAATTTAATTTAATTTTATTTATTTCTTCTTCTTAGTAATAAGCCTGCTAGTTTGTTTGTCAAGATTTTAATAACCGATAAAATGGTAAAAGAATTTTGCCACATTTACCAAACTTCATTAGACATTCTAAAGCCATATTTTATTGTTAAAATTACCAAAATTATTAATAAAGTGATTCGGTACAAATTGCAGATATTTTTGATATTCTCATAGTGCCAGAAACATGGTAAATTTTGCCATATTCTGATAGTTTAGGAGGCAGCTAATCGGAAAGTGGTTGACAATGTTGTTTCAAGATTCTATCATTATAAATGAAGTCAATAAAAATGTAGCCAAAAGAAATTCTCTTTAATCTTAGAAGCATTATTCCTTTAAACCAATTGGATGGTCTTCAAAAAATGTAGTAGTTTTTTAAATTAATAGACAATTTACTTGAGTCTTTTTTTTAAATCACTTCTTTTTATAATTAATTAATGATTTTCAAAATATAACATTAAAAAAAAATTTTTTTTTAAAGAAGCATGAAGCACACGAAGAATTTAAATAAAAAAATAAAAATTTTGATTTGTTTTTGTAATAAAATTATGTACTGTAAACCATGTTTTCTGCTTGCAATTTCGTGATAACGGAGAATATTTTATACAAATATATTCAAACACACAGAATGAGAAGTTTTTGGAGAAACATGTTGATGTATTTGAATTTAAAAGCTTTGCACATTTTAAAAAGGATAAAAATTTTTGTTTTTTGACTTTTTTTGAATGCCTGGTTTCATAATGATAAATATACTGAAATTAAAAGCCCTTGCTTCGTGAAAAGCGAGTTTAAAAATAATCTTGAATAAAATAAAAAATCTAAAAATCGCTAAAATATGTTGGCATTTCTTATTTTTCTGTATGGTTTTTAAATGTGCTAAAATATTGTTAAACATTTCTATAGCTTAACGTATCAGCTAATCTAATATGAACGAAAACTCATCGGGAGACAATTTTTAAAAGCGTGGCTTAAATTTTCATTTTTGACCAGTTGATGAGATTTCATTCAAGACGTAAATTTTTCGAAGCAATTTAGAAATGTATTTAAATTTGAAAATTTTTATTTGGTAGTTCAATGTATTGTTTATTATTATTAACTGCAGTTTAATATATTGTTTTAAAAAAATCTTTAATCATAATGGATGTTAATTCTTTTGGATTATTGCAAGTTTATATTTTAACATTACTTCAAAATAGCATAAAGTGCAAAAGAAAAGGTTAAAGCCTTTTTATTTCAGATCGATATGGTGATTTTTTTCGCTTATTCATATGTCTTCTAAGAATTCTAAAACTCAAATCAAGAGAATGTGATTTCTCTGTAAATTTCTATCAAAAAATAGTCTTAATGTCTTTCCAAGAAAATTCTTTAGTTTAAGAAAGGGGAAGATTTCTTGAAAGATCTCTCTTTATTTTGCGTTTTTTTAAAAAAAATATTTTTGAAATATAAGAGCCTAAAAAAGTAATAATGGGCCAACCTTAGATGTGATATATTTGCTTTTCACTGCATTAATTTTTTATGCCTATGTTTAACTAAAAACGATAACTTAATTGTTACAGGTCTCTTGATTGAAATAAAATATCTCATAAAATGAAGATAGGTAGTTCGAAACATTGTAAAGGAAATTTTCAAATATATTTATCTCTAATTCAATTTAAAGTGAATTAGCTCGCTGTAAAACTCATAGCCCTACATGCAGATACCTTAAAAACACGATTTTTATATCACTAATAATCATAACAAACCTGCTGACATGCATTTAGTACGATATTTAGTGAACGAAAAATAAAGAATTTTGATACGAACTGATGTGTGATATATCGTATATCGACTTTTTCTTTTAACATATGACAAAAGAGTATTAACTTTTCTCTTGTATCATATTTTATACAATATTGTTTCTTCTTTGTCATTGCTTTATCATTAAAGTTGATTTGAAAAGTAAGAAGAAAAATTACTTTAGGGTTGATAGTTTTTTCCGCAAATAATTATAATTATTTGCTAAAGATCATTTGTCCCAACTTCATAATGTAATATTTTATAGATATATATCGATTCAAACAATCTAATTTGAGAAGGTAAAATATTATATAATGCACACCACGTAAAACAAATTACAAATTTTCATTAAGCTAAAACTAAGTACTAAATTTATTTTGCCAAGCAATAGACTAATTCTTTGCATAAATGTTAAAGCAGCATTATTCGTAAACTGTTATGAACTCTGAGAAATTTTAATTGCAAAGTTTTAAAATATGTTTGCAAAATACAGATAAAAGTATTTATTTTTCAATCATGTAAAGTTTAGGTAAATTGTGTACTACTACTACTACTACTACTACTACTACTACTACTACTACAACAACTACTACTACTACTGTTAAAACAGCCTTATTCGCAAACTGTTATGGGCTCTGATAAATTTTTATTGCAAAGTTTTAAAATATGGTTGCAAAATACAGATAAAGTATTTATTTTTCAATCATATAAAGTTTAGGTAAATTGTGTACTACTACTACTACTACTACTGTTAAAACAGCATCATTCGTGAACTGTTATGGGCTCTGAGAAATTTTTATTGCAAAGTTTTAAAATATAGTTGTAAAATACAGATAAAAGTATTTATTTTTCAATCATATAAAGTTTAGGTAAATTGTGTACTACTACTACTACTACTACTACTACTACTACTACTACTACTACTACTACTACTACTATTACTACTACTACTACTACTACTACTACTATTACTACTACTACTACTAATACTAATAATAATAATAATAATAATAATAATAACACATTGCTGACGTAAAATATCCCCAGTGGTTGTCGAGTCATGGGTTCTGGAGAGCACTAATCTGATTAATTTCATGCAAAAAATCTGCCATTGAATAAAATTTGACACCATTTTTGATATAGGAGCTTCCTCGTCTTCTGGATTGGATTTTCAATTACAAGTTTATGTTTATGAAGTTCCCACATTTGCATTCTCAAAGTCAGCATTGATTTGCTAGCTTAGGCTTATAAATAATAATTTTATGATTGGTGCAGTAAGTAATAATAAATTAGAAACTAATTTTTTTTTTGATTTCTATCAATTTTCTAATTTCTGGTATTAATTATTGGAAAATTTCTTGTTTTAAATCTTGATTTCAATGATATGAATTAATTTAAATAAATTCAGTACCATGCACAAGGACCTTATAGTTAAAATATGATAGAAAGATATGATAGAAAGATATGATAGAAAGATATGATGAAAAGATATAAAGATATTATGATATATTTATATTATTTATAATTAAATAGTACATTATTTTTATATTTATTTTCATATTATTTTTTTACATGAAATAGCATTATTTTACTGCTTAACTAGCTTTAATAAATTTGTATTTCGTTAGCTGAGCAATCAAGATTTCTTTTTTGAATCTATAATTGATAAAATGAGTCTTTCATCTAATCTTTCAGCGGCAATCAATGCAAATTTATACTAAAAGTTCTGGGATTAGCGTTGATTCAGATAGAATGGATATTATTTAAATCTGCTCATACAAAAGGAGAAACTTTATTCAGTGGCTTAAGATATCTCTTTTATAATAACATGTATTAAGTTAAGTGATTTATTTTAATGAGGAAAATGTTAATCTCTTTCCGAAATCACTTCCTGAACAGAAATAATAGTTCTTCTTAACTTAGAAATTTCGAACTACTGTTATACATAATACGGTTTATTTAAATATTCCAAAATTCAGATATTTTAAGGATTTCTCATAAACTTTAACTTTTTGAGTGATAAGTTCTCTTCAAAGGAAAAACATGTGTTTTGAAATTTTCTTATAGTATTTACAGTCATAAAAACACGTGTATCAGTATATTATTCATTCCAATTATTTTTATTACAGTAGATCAGTGTTTCCCAAAGTGTGGTACGCGTACCCCCAGGGGTACGGGAACAGTTTAGCGGGGGTACGCATTTCTATGCGAAATATCTTGCAACAAACGAAAATTTCAAAATTTTTTATTTAAAAACAAAGTTAGCCATGAAAATTCTATTAGCTATTTTTTGCAGAGTTAACAGTTAATAATTAGTGGTGTCAACAACTAGTTGTAATTTTTAACTTTCGTGAAATTTTGTATAGTAAAAAGTACATTCATTTTTTATTGGTGGTACACAGCGTTACGAAAAATTTCGAAAGGGTACACAAAAGTCATGAGTTTGGGAAACACTGCAGTAGATAAATAACATCAGAATAAGTTTTTTCAAAATAGTACTTTTGCTTGGAAAAAATTACATAACTTGTAGCAAACAATTACTCTTTTATTATCATATTCCTTTCTTTGAAGTTTCTCTAAGAAAATAATTTTTTCTCTTGTAAATAAATATTTCACTATATTTATAGTTTTGATAGCACCAGTGTTGTATTAGTTTAAGTTTTCCTCTACAAATATCAGAAAAACATATTTAAGTTTTCTAAACATAAATTGTCTCTGGAATTTTATCGAATACATTGGATGTGTGAGACACTATTTTTTCTCAATTTGTTTTAAAGATATTACCACTATTCTGTATTAATAAAAAATGAAGCCGCAAAGTAGTGGTCTTTACTCAAGGCAACACTTTTTTTTTTTACTATTATGCGTAAAATGCTTTAGAGTCATTATAATATACTTTAAAATTTATTTTCCAGATATTTATTAGAGGAAAAAGTTCTTTCAAAAAATAAAACATGCATTTTTATATTGTATTATATTTGCATCTATGAAAACACTGGTATTAATAAATTATTAATTTTAAAAGGCTCTATTATATTAGTTAAATGCATGAAAATATACTCTGGTGTGCAAAACTTAAGCAACAAGTGCGTTTTTTGTCATAACTCTACAAGAAAAATTTATATTTCGTTATTAA
>NC_092205.1:53855318-53870719 GCF_043381705.1 Parasteatoda tepidariorum
TGATCCCGAACTCTTCGGCGACACTGGTCACACTACGCCCCTCCTCAAGCTTCCCAATCATTCTTCCTCGAGTAAAGTCGTCTAAATGATTTCTTGAAGACATGTTTCACAAAACAAATCACTTGCACTTGCAGCGAATGTCTTTAACTACGGTGCTCTTCATCCTTTTATCACAGCTTTGACCTGCGCGCGCCGACCCACAAGGTTTACGTACACTTACATCACCTACGACGTTTTATTTCTAAAATTTGCATACAAATAATCTTTCTACTGAATTACGTGCACACTATACTGCAATTTCATGGCTATCTTATACTTTGTTGGGGAGCTGTGGCCGAAAAACCACTTGTTGCTTAAGTTTTGCACACCAGTGTATATTTTATAAGTCTTAAACTTAGCAAATTTAAGGATAAATTGCTTTATTTTGACAAAAAACAATAACTTATTTTTTCTGTTCTCTAACTTATCTGTTTTCAGTTCTCTAACTTGTTTCTCAAAGTCTGACGAAGCAATGAAATATCCTTGTAAATAAATATTTGACTTTATATGCTATAACCTTTTATAATTTTAATGGCAACTACGCTATATTAGTTAAAGCTTTCTGTTACATATATCCCATAAACATTGCGAAGTTCTTTAGGCATATTTAATCTTCTGTTTTGTAATTGAATGCATTGTTCCTTGGGTGCGTGAAATATTAAATTATTTCTACGTTATTTTTAATGATATTACCCCTGTTCCTTATTCATAAAAAGTGAGGCAAGGTATGATTTTTGGTCATATTAGCTTTTGAGCAAAACGTGGAGCTTTAACGTGCACTGTTGCGAATTTTTAAGCATGGAGAGGCATAATGTCATTCAAATATGCTGCAGCCTTAATATGATGCTACATTGAACCATATTATCGCACTACTCAAACTAATTGTGCCATACTTTAGTTCAGCATGTCAATTAAAATAGCGCATATAAATTTTAAATCTTATACTTTTAGTTGTTTTTTCCTAAATTTAATACTTAATTTCTCCATAATGTCAAATACACTTATGTCTATAAATTAAGGGCGATGTCAACTCCTGCAATGCAAATTATAATTCAGAAAAAAATAACAAACGAGACCTATTCATAAAGCACATTTATTAAACAGCAAAACATAAAGAGCAAAACAAATGGTGTATGTATGATACCATTCATAAAAACTAAGATTTTTGCTACCATTCAGCCACCGGGCGTCACTACGGTATTAAAACTGATTAAATTTATCAGCCAATAAAGAATTAGTTTTAAGAATGTGATCGTAAAAATATGTAAAAATAAAATAAAAAAATTATAAGCCAGTCTAAAATTACAAGCAAATTAATTTTGTTTTAAAATGAGAATGATTTTGATTTAAAAAAATGTTTTAAAATATCGTTAAATTATATTAATTTAAAAAGTTTAAACGGTTTCTCCCATTTGTGGTTTTATTGATTTGCTTCAGTGTATAAGTGTGAAAGATTTAAACTTTGCTGTCAATAATTGCTCGTCCTGTAATTTCGTTGATTTCAAATAATTAAATTATATTTTTGTTTGAATTTAAAACTGCTAAAAGTAATCCAAAAATGTATTCTTTATAAGACCGATAATTCTCTAACATCGCATGGAGAAACATCTATACGTCACATCAATATTCTAAAACAAAAGAATGTTCCAAAATCTGCTGATTTTTTGGGAATATACATTTGCGCATCTTACCTTAAGAATACACTAATTATTTTAAAAGCTTTTTCTGTGAAACGTAGCTTTCGGCTATTTACCTTTTGCAACAATTTTGCTTGTTCTGAAAAGAAAAAGAAGTGCTTACATTGACAAAAAAATGTGTTTTAAACGCAAACAAAGTAGATTAAAAGAATTCTATCGATTTTTTCTAATTGCCGTATTTATATTTAAACCTCAACTGCGTTGGTACAGTTTTATTTGTGTATCGTTATTATATTTGTTGTTACTTTAAGTAATTAATGGTTTATTTGTCATTGCTTAACTTACTCCATAAAAACCACTAGGATTTAGTAATCTTAATGTAACTTATTGAAACTAATAAAAATGATACAATTGCAGTTATAAATGGTTTTAATGGGATTTAATTAAATTATAACAAATTTTAAGACTAATACAGGAACGGAGACTCTAAACAAATACATGCATATGTTAGATAGTACGCAGTTTTAAAAGAAACCTGTCAAATTTTCAAGACATTTTGATTATTGCTTATGGAGGTACGATTGTATATTGTTTCTGTGTTAAAATGGATGGGTACGAACATTAATAAATCTGAACTACCAGGACTTTCAAATGAGCTGATTGCACCTCAAAATTGGTAAAGGTAACAGTAAAGTGAAGTTGCAAGGAGTATCTGACACCCTAAAGATATGAAAATACCGATATTTTCTCGATCATTTGGACACTAAAAATTGCTTTTAAAATAAGAGCCGCATTAGTTCACAGTGGGCGGAAACAACAGCGTGAAAGCGTGATGGTATCGTGAGGATATGTATAAGCTATAAAAACTGGTCTATTTAAATAATACAGAAAAGCAAATGTTTCAAAAAAGCAAATGCTTTTCTGAAAGAGTCATTTTTACAGAAAATGACACCGTAAGCCCAGTTCTCGCTGTGACACGTGATAAATTTTACCAAGTACATATATTATGAACTAGTATGATTCTATACACACAGATTTTTGACAGGACATTTCAAAATGACTGGTAATGTCCTGTCGAAGATTGATGTTGACAGGCATTGGCATAATAATTCAAGAACCACCCGGAGTTCAATACTCAAAAATCCTAATAACTTTGTTTGATTAGCAAGAAAATTTACCAGACTGAAATCAAATATCAAATTTGTCGAATATTTTTTAACTTTTTCATCACGGCAATGACACGTCGTTGTCCCACCCTCTGAGTTTAAAGTTCCCCCACAGCACTAAAATTGAAATAAAACGCAAATTCCATTGCAACTTGCTTATTTTACTTTAAAAAATAATAAACAATTGCAATCAATAGCCATATTCACTAATACAAAAATAGCGAACAGCGATGAAAGAGTTAAGAGTGTTTTAGGTAAATTAAACTGTGCCAAATAAAAAGAATACAAGTGCTATAAAAATTTGATTCCATGGAGACCCTTCATAACGTATTAATTATTACTTTATTCCATCACTAGAGAAGTATAGCAGATATAATAAAAAAAAGGTGACATAATAAAGAAAATTTCAAACATAGTTTGCTTTTTATTACTGTTAGATAATTTAATAATTGATGTTTGTCACAACACGTGATCGATTTAAGTAAGAAATAGCCAAAATAATACTAAAAATCTCAAGTGGTTTGCTTGATGATTGTGATTACGTTTGGGAGTTCTCTATAATAATTCGGTTATGTCATGTGAGTTGCGTAAAAAGTAAAAAAAAAAATTCGTTTCAGCACAACATTTTTTCTGTATGAGGTTAACTTACGAAGCTCAATTAAACAATTTAAATGCACTAACATAAAGCAATTCCATTTACTTCACTGTTCATATGTTATGCCAAATTCAATTTAGAAATAAAAACCATTGCTCTGCATTATTAACAATAAATAATATTTTTAGCGACTTTTAATACTTAAACTAATATTTATAAATTTAAAATTAATATCAATAATATTAATTAGCAAGATTATATTTTGATAGTGTTTTTGTTTTTTCCCTAAATTTAATATTATTTTTAGACACATAATGTGCATATTTTTTTCACTTCAATTTTGAAAATGATTCTAAAGTCTTAAATTAAATTCGGTCTTATTAGAACACCCTGTATATCCAAGACCGTAGTGAAACTAGGAAAACTTTTCCCCACATTTCTTACTATGTTTTATGCTTGAAACCATGTATAAAATAAACTATATACTCCTGCTATCAATAAAATCCATCGATTCAGATCTTGTCTTTTCAAAATAGATCATCCTCACTTTTATCAGAATTGTTGATTTTTTGCCGAAATTTCTCGATATTAGTTTGAAAATTGTTTCTAGAACCAAGTAACGCAATATATTTATCAATATCTTGTTTGAGATTTTCTTATTAAGATGATTTTTCTCCACTAAATATTAGTCCTTTTCTATATATCAAACAAATCAGTAGTCTTACCCAATGTAATAAATTTTTTTATATGATCTTGTGGGTAAACATGAGCTTTACTATTATTAATTTCCAACTATTATTAATTTTTTGATAACATCATTTCTACGAGGGTTGCTATTTATATTTCTGGCCTAATAATGAAAAAACAAATTTGTAGGATCGAAATTGGTTTTATTGTTTTTCAAAATATTCTCCATGATGATAAATACACTTTTGCATGCGTTTCAAACAATTTACAAAGCACTTTTTCCAGTCCGATTGAAGTAACTCCAAAACATGCGTTTTGAATGCATCAACCGCTTCTTCGGGGGTCGAAAATCGTTGTCCACGTAATTTATTTTTGATGTGTGGGAATAAGAAGAAGTCATTGGGTGCCAAATCAGGGCTGTACGGCGGATGACCCATCAGTTCGATCTTTCGCTCCGTCAGAAATGCCTTTGTTTGAGTCGATGTGTGAGAGCTCGCATTGTCATGATGAAGAATGATTCGCCTGTTCTTCTGCTTTTTTCGAATTTCTCCGATGACTTCTGGCAAACAAATGGTCGTGTACCATTCAGAATTGACCGTCCTGCGTTGCTCTAACGCCACTGTTGCCACATGACCGTTAATGCCGAAGAAACAGGCAATCATTTGTTTCGATGTGCTTCTTCCTCGAACAACTTTTGTTGGTTTTGCCTCGTCTTGGAAGACCCATACAGTTGATTGCTGTTTTGTTTCCGGCTCATATGCATAGATCCATGATTCGTCACCTGTGTAGATGTTATACACAGCCTTTGATGTACCTTGAACGTATTTTTCCAACATTTCCTTGCACCAATCGACACGAGCCTTTTTTTGAGCGTTTGTCAGATTATGCGGGATCCAACGCGAACAAATTTTTTTTACGCTCAAATGTTCATGCAATATTTTATTGATGCTAGTCATACTAATGTCCAAAGACGCCTCTATCTCACGGTATGTCACATGACGATCTTGCTTTATCAGTTCACGCACAGCATCGATCTTTTCTGGCACAACAACGGATTTTGGACGACCTGCACGGGATTCGTCCTGGATCGAACATCGACCACGATTAAATTCGTTATACCAATTTTTTACAGTGCTGTAGGATGGCGCTTTATCGCTGAATAAAGAATTAAGTTCATCGAAGCACTCTTGTCTTGACAATCCACGTCGAAAGTTATGAAAAATAATGGCACGAAAATGTTCACGATTCAATTCCATTTTTTGAAAGAGAAGAACTTTTCAATTTACTGTCAACAACACAAATGAAGCTATAATGGTAAATCGTCTGCTGAATTTATGTTTAAAAATATCAAACTTTCGATTAAAATCGTCTGCGGTCGCCTAGCAACACTTACTGTTGCCGAGGCCAGAAATATAAATAGCAACCCTCGTATACAGTGTCTTTAGGGTAAAATTAATAAGGTAACATTCGCATTTTATTTTTTGCTTATAAAAGCTACAATAATTTTTTTAGAAATCAAAATACTGCATTTCAGACTTATTTACTTGCAACTATTTGCTAACTATATAAAAAGCCAGTATTTTTTTTTCATTATTGAGAAATAGATTCGGACAGGAAAAGTTTCAATGAATCAAATTCAACAGAAGTCAACTAAATTGCTGCGCTTCATTGCTCCACGAAATTTCAAACTCAGAAATGAATTTTTTTGTAAATAATCACTAAAACAGTTTTTAGTAATTTCTTAAATATATACCTCTATGTTTAATGTACTAAATAGATGTACTAGATGTACAATGTTAAATGTACTAGTAGGATTTAAGCATGAATAGTTAGTAAAGGATACCAAAGTTAACGAGAAAACAAAAACTACAATTAAATTTAAAAAAATATTTTATTAAACACAAAATGACGGGCGTGCATTAGCTCTACATAATTTATGTAAGTTAATATTGAGGATCACAATTAGAATGCTAATATCAAAAAATAAAACTCGAAAATTAACTCGATTGATATTAATTTAAAACATTATATTTAAAAATTTTTAACATTTATAATAAAAGAAGTCTTTGCAAATTTAAAACTTGATTTGATGTCGAAATTACCAAAAGAATTGGCATTCCAAAGGTATAACGTTTTTCTTAAAAAAATATTATTAAATAATTGCATACCACATAAGTATATTTGCATCATACATATGTCGATATGCACATTGCTAGATTACCCGAAAACCATGCTTTAAAAATCATCATAAGTAAGTATGAATTGGTCAGTGCAAAAAAAAAATAAATAAAATAATTTAATTGTACTAGAAGGAATTAATTGGAACAGACACTGAAAAAAATTTCCTGATCAAATTATGGTAAAAAGTACCTGCACTCAGGGTGCCGGTACTTTATACCTAATTTGATCCGGAATTTTTTACAGTGTACAAAATATAAGGTGGGTGATGTGGGATGTTTTTAAGCAAATGTAGTATGGTAATCGAATCGCGGTTAAGTGTAAAGGATGTTGAATGTCAAGGATGTCTCGGTAAAGGATTGGCAGCTGATTTATTAGATTTTGAAGTTATGGGTAAGATCCCCACATATCAGAAATAAGGATTAATCAAAAAATAACTTATCGAGCTAAAAACTTAAAAATTCTTAATAGCCAAGACATGAACTCTAGAGAAAGTCTGTGAGATAATTACATTATATAAACATGAATGGAAAGCAATGTTTATCAGCATTTCTGTGTAAAAGAAGTTATGCAAGGGATTTCTCAAATATAAATTCAGAATCAACTAAAAGCCGCTTTCTTGTTTTGGAGAAAGGGGTGTTTTTTGTTAATTGAGAACATTGACCCTTAGCATGAATAATTCAAATTGTTAATTTTTTCATTGAACAAAAATTGACATTTGTGTATGAAGTTTCATACTAAATTAAATCTAATCATTATTTATTTAAATTGCTTTTTTGCTTCTATTCCTTTTTAATATTTTTTCTAACTTATCACTCTTTTGATATTAATATTTAAAATGAAACATTAATTAGTTTAGAATTCTTTATAGAATAAATTATTCTTTTCTCAAAGTATTCCCTTACATAAAATTTTTGTTTTAATTTGGAGCATTGCACTAAAGTGCATATATTTTCAGTGTCTTCATACTCCCCATTTTTTTCTCTACATTAATGTAACTTATTAATGTAGCTTATTACGTTGTTAAACTGTCAATTTATAATATTTTTTTATTCAAATGTATTGGAAGGTCATTATTATTAGGTCGGCTCGTTCGTTGAGCTCCACTTCCATTATTTTGTAGTTTTTGACATTGGACGCTCTCTTGTCTGCTTAGTATACTTTATGAAGTTCGAAAACCGCCATCTTGATTGTGAGTTAAGTTCCGTTCTAAAAAGTCCTGTTCTAATCTAAGTCCCGTTCCCTGTCTAAGCCCTGTTCTAAGTCCCGTTCTAAATTTCGTGTAAAAAAAAAGATTACAAATATTTTAATTTTCTTCTAATTTTTCAGTGTAAACAAATTAAGCATATCTGTGAGACGCTAACAGTGTTCATCGTTGATGTTATTAGTCACAATATCTAAAAGAAATTTAAAATTATGGTACTAAATTTTTCAAAATTTTAACTAATTTGTAAGCGTATATTATAGAGGGAATCGTTGTATATTATAGATTATGGTTTGGTTTAAACTGCAAACTCTTCCTTATAATAGCTAAAAAAAATTTAAAACAAACATGAATATTTTAAACTAATTTTTAATTGAATATATTAAAAATTGCTTGAAGCAAGCTGATTTGAAAGGAATGAGTAAGGTGTTAATTTTATGAAAGTTGTTTATTCTAATTATTATATATTACTACTAATTATTATATATTATTCTTAATTATGATATATTATTCTTAATTATTGTAGATTATTCTTAATTATTTTGTATTATTAGTAATTATATATAACTATTATATTAATAATATATTTTTTAGTTATGATAAATGTAATATAATGCGTTGTAATATAGTTAATTATATTATATTGCATCCTTGTGCTCCATAAAAATCTAATCTCCTCCCAAATATTCTTAAATTTAAAATAAATAAATTTCTTATAATAATATTTTTCCTTCAGAACTTTAAATTATACTTTTATGCGCTCGATATAACAATATTTTTTGTATATTTTCAATATATTTTGTGTATTTGTATATTTTCAAATCATATAACTTCGGTTTGAGATAAATATAAAGGCAAATCAAACAATAACAAAATTATATCTTATCTTTTTATAAAAAGTCCCTCTTGGATGAATCTGTAGTAAAAATATTTCTAAAACATTCTATGAATTTCAATGTTCAAAACATTTTCCAAACTTTCAAATATTTGGTTTTGGGGCTGAGTGATAGCTTTACATAGTTTATTGGACATTTAATGAATTTTTGGTGTCGGCAATTTTGTATATTGGTGGTAATTTTAACATTTACGTTCATTGTATAGTATTTGCGAACTTCCTATTATTTCTTAAAATCATTTAAAATATCCTAGAAAAAATGTTTTCCAGATGAATGAGAAGCAAATTTTTTTTATTTTATTTCTAAAAGTTGCCAAAATTATTTTTTTTGACCTGGAATATTTATATTGAGACTTTTCTTTTCATACGAGTCATTACTGTCAAAATAATCAACATTCTAATTACAATGTAATTAATATTCGTCATTCTACTTTTGTCACTATAACAAGTGTATTGAACCTTCACAAAGCCAAATTACTGAATTTCTATTTGCCAATAATTTTTCATATTAATACAAAAAGTGATTTCATTATTTTATCACTATTTTAATTTTTTCAACAACTTATTTGAAATAAAATGAAGTACAAAACCACAACCAGTTAATTCATATAGTTTCATCTGAATTTTAAAGTCAATTCAAAGATTCCCAAGGATTCTTCGTATTACGACAGAAAACTGTTACAGGAAAACTTCAATTTGCATTTAGAATTCTTATTCAGACCTCATTCCTTCCCGGTTTCCAGAAATACTCATGATTTATTATCGAATAATTTAAATTTCAAATTGAAATGCTTGGTTTTAAATTTTTTACTCTACTTCTGTCATTTTCATTAATAAGCTAAATCCAAACTAACTTAACTCAAAACTTACTCTTTTATAAAATTTATTTTTAAAGAACTACCGCCGATGTTGTAATTTCTAGGCACTGCATTTAATTTTCTTTTCATTTAAATTATGTTTCACTTTTTATATAGATTTAAATACATCAGAATTTGGCAGTAAAAAGTTTCATAATTTTTTGTTTTGATCAGTGAAAAAATTCTCAAATTTTCAAAGTTTTCTGAAAAACGCCAAAAAATATTGTGAGGCAATAACTTCTTTGAGCAATATATAATTATTAGTACGTGGGTCATTTAAAAAAAATGGCACTTTGTCCCATGACTGTAAGTAATTTTAATTACTGAAATTAAGTTCCAAATAATTTTCGAATTAATTTATCATACGTTTTTAGCAAATGTAGATTCATAGAAATTGATATTTTAAAATGTAGATACATAGATATTGATATTTACATTATGCTTTTTTATAATAAAATCTTGCCTTTTTTATAAGTCAGATGCAGCTGTATTACCATCTCCCAGCAGCCTTTTTTGCTTAATATTTGATTACAACACAACTAAACCAACTCGAAAATAATTTTAATACAGTAGCTGTGAAAATTGTGTTATATGTAATATACAGCACCGCTTATCTAATATACAGTTTCAATATTATTTTTGTATAAAAATAAAACATTTTAAATTTGTCCCAGGGTTTTTAACTGTGTTACCATAACTATTGTAGAAAATTATTTCTGTTATGAATAAAAAATGGATCCAATGGCCCTTTGTACCATTTAAAAATTGTCATTATATTCGCCGTATTGTAAGAAAATAAAGTTTTAAGGAGGTAAGAATGTCTTATGAACTTTTCCCTATATTGCTAACATAATTGTTTTAAATTTATTGTTCTAATGTTAATTAGATTTTTTTTGTTGGTAGAATCAAAGTATGTTTCAAGTTTAATATAAATATTTCTTTGCAATAGAACCCATGACTAAGTAAATTGACTTGCAGTTTTTTCTTCCTTTATTACTTTTCCATGTTTAAGGTAATTTTATTTATTCACTTTTTATTTAGTATTTAATTAAACATCTACTTTATTTAAAAAATATAGATAAGTATCAATATTTGTATGACTAAAATTGATTTATTTGCTGAGCAAGAACATTTGAAATTTAGATTTATTGTCCGCTTTCCACTGTTACTTCCCCCCCTCATTTACCTACTATTTATTTAGCTTTTATATCCCTAGTTTAACAAAAAGTAATTTTAGTGGTTTACAGTGTAAGTTTGACTAAAAAAAATTTTTTTTACCTTTTCAGGTAATTTATTTATTTACTTAAAAATTTTTGAGCATTGGTAATAGAAGGTAACATATCGCAGATTCTTTGAAATGTTTTATTATTATTTTTTTTACTTTATGTTCCTTATTAAAAAGTACACCACAGTTAAAAGTTTCAAGATCAAGAAACATTCCAATTACATTCTAATTTTTATAAGTAATCATTCGAATATTTATATATTTTTTAAATATATCTAAATGTCTTTATATTTTGAAAAGGCCAGCCACGTGTAGTTGAGATAGCATACGGCTTTTTTTTAATTTCGATTGTTATATAAATATGTCATTTGATTTTAATGACTAACAGCATAAAAAATGCGGAAAGCAAGACTTAATATAGAAAAGTTATTAAATTAAAGTTTGCAATCTACAGTTTTAGAATCTTGAAAAATAAGCATGAATAAAGAAAAAAATTTCTTTCTGTGTTAAGCAGGGGAATAAGAATACAAATGGGAAATCAACTCTGAAACTGTAACTCAATTGCTACAAATATAATCAAACTTGAATATAAGATTTCGGGGAAAAAGTACTAAGGAGAAAAACATTTCTGCAAAAAGTTTACATTAATTTATGAGACTACTTTAAAATATAGTTGATTCTAAAGTACATTTTTTAATTAAAATTTCATTTAATCGTATAATTTTGCATTCAACACATTTTGCCACATAAAGATTACGTTCTTAGATTAACCTTGATGTCAGTTTTAATTTTTTAAGACACTTTAACTTAATTAAACATGGCATAGTAAAACCTTGCTTTTTTTTTACCTTAATTAACCATAAATGCCTCCAAGCTTTTAATATGCTTTACCTTTAGAAAACTAAACAATTAATTATAGCAACTTTATTCGTTTTTCTCTCATGATATTTTTTTAAAGGTTGCATTGTCAATACTTAGCAATTTTACTTTAAAATAAAGTGTATTTAAAATTATATATCAAACAAAACTTTATGCATAAAAAAGTAAAATTATTGGTTTCCGCTTGAACCCTAAAATTGTCTAAATTTGCTGCGACAAAATGACTATAAGATGTCAAATTATCTTACTGGTAAAAAATTCTTATCTAAATAATTAAATTGTGACTCTTTTAATTTGTGGTGTATTTTTCTTTAAAATAACCCTATCCAACAGCTTTAAAATGTGGCTTATTATAAAAGAATTGTTCTAAAATTGATGTATTTTCTCAGATTCCTTAAGAAATACAATAACTTACTAGTTAAGGTACGTGTTTTTAAATTCAAAAATAGTATTACACTAAGAAAAAAAAACAATTGCATAAAGCTATTTCAATAATTATAGAATTTACATTTAGTTTATTTGATTTAAAAGATTTACATACAGTGAATTTAAAATATTTTTGCAAAAATATGCTTAAACAAATTGATCAAGCTTATTAAAAACCTTTGAATTAATCGAATTTTGAACATTTGAAATATTTTTATTCAATTTACTGCTTTTTAAGCAATTGGCATAGTTAATGAATATATTTAAAACATTTACAAATATGAAATATGCATGAAGTAAAAATACTGAAAGAAAATTTTTCTGTTATAAATGTTTACACTATTTAACAACCATAAACATATTTTTGAATGAACATGCTTGTCATTTCGATATTTTGACAATAATTTCATGATTATAAGATTAGATGCGTTTATTTTTTAAATTACTCACAAAAAATTTAGGTAGTATTAGATAAAATACTAAAGACAGCATTTCCAAGTGCATAAGTTCGCTTATAGCAATAAATGAACAATTAACTGTATGCTAGTGAGGCATTATTTAAGTTGAAACTGCATCACACTGTTCTCTGAAGTAGTTATTACTTGGAAATACATATTCGATGAGCAGTTAGATGATTTAGAAATGGGTGATTTCACCATCACTTAAGGAATTCTTGAAGTATCTTAAAGGATTCATTCTATAGTTCAGTTTATTCGTGAATGTACAATTTTCTCCCGAATATTTCATTCATTTACACTTATCTGAGGGGTTCAAATAAACCGTGAATATGAATTTGTCAATCCTGATGGGTGAATATTTACTTATAACTTTTAATAATGAATATTACTTATAAATTTTAATAATGAAACTATAGACGTATTAAAATTTCATTTATTTATTATGTATTTAATAAAAAAAACTATGACAAAATAATGAAAATAAAATTGATTTGGAAATGTATAAATAAGCTGTATATGAATTTGTTTGTAGAGACATAAAAATTGCACTGTGTGCAAAAAAGGAACCATCCAATATAACTTTTGATCTAATGATAGGATCTTCACGTATTCAATCTTAATGGTTCAAAGGGGTGACTTCACTACATGCTAGTTAATTGTGAAGGCGATTTTTTAACTTACGAAATCAGACACAAGAGCACACTTTCACAGAATAATCACGTTTTTGGATTCAGATTTCTGACCCTCAGAATATAGGGGGTGGTCGCAATCTGGGAATTGTGTTACCTGTAGTTTGGGTAAAATAGGGATTCAATGTTTGAAACCCTTAATGCTAATTTTACTTCTTGCGTATTTCACTACGTCTCAAAATTTTTCTAAGCGAATCGAAAAATTTGCGCACAATTATAGAATTCGTTTATTTATAGATAATTCAATGTAAATTTGTTTTTAGTAATCATTCTTTATTTTTTATTATTTTATTTAGTAATAGTCCGAAAATTAGGAATTTTAAAGTATAAAAATATTACCTAATTTTCCAATTTAAAAAAAAAATGTAATTTTGTGCTATAAAATTCAAAATTTGAATGCAATTGGTCGAATAATTCCTGAGAAATCGAATTTTAAAGAAGTCGCATATTTAAAAATTTCCATTTCTCAAGAACTGTTCGATCAATTTCGCATTTTGCCATTTAAATCTGCTTTCTTTAAAATGATGTAAAATTTGAAGACCGGAAATTCAAAATTATTTTAACTATCATTATATAAAATAATAATACATAAATTATTTTTGCAAATTATCCTTAAATACAAATTGCACAAATTATCTTCATACAAATTATACAAACTATCTTTATGCAAATTATAAAAATTATCTTTAGATAAATGAATTATAATTGTGTAATTGTCTGCAAATATTTTTTATTTCGCTTAAAAAGTTTCTGATCTGTGGTGACATACCCAAAGAGTAACATTATTTTAATAGGTTCAAATTTTGGACCGCTCTCTTAATCAAGTTTTTGGAACCATATTTCCAAGATTGCGGGTACCCCCTATATTTCGAGAGTCAGAAATCCGAAAAAAAGGTAATAGAGCCACTATATTATAAAGGATATTCACAGAAAGTCTATGTTTTTGTGTCTGATTTTGCAATTTAAAATATCATTCGCACTAAGTAAATAGTATATTTGAGATTACTCCTCAAACCATTAAGTTTGAGTCCTAGTACGTCAAGATCAGATCATTAGATAAAAAATTATCCAGAGTGGTTCATTTTATAAAATATTTTTATTTATTTATTATTTACTTATTTTTGTGAACTGTTCATGAAGCTAATTAAAACGATGCAAATTTTGAGTAAGACTTGTAAATGTTGAGTACAGCAAGTTAGACTTTTTTCTTAGAAATCGAATTTTATCACATGTTAGAAAACCAACTGAATGGAGATAATGTCCAATACAAGGAAAAGTTAAGAGCAAATTTTTCAAAAATGGCTAATTTTTGAAAGTTTAAAAGAAAACAATGCAGAAAAACTTAAAAAACATTTATTAAAAAAAATAAATGAATATAATTAGCTTTATACTAATGACAAAACTGTCTTTTTTCTTCATCAAGACAGTATAGAGACACGTGTATTAAAACAAGAAAAAATAAATAAATTTCCGGAAAATATAGCAATACGTTGAAATACAATTTTAATGGTCTTTTTTAATGTTTCCAGATAAAAATCGTTTTAAATATCCTGTATTTAGAAATAATAAAAACTAAACATACATAATGGTATTTAACTTCAATTATTTGCTTCGTTGCAAAATTTATCGTAATGAGACAGTTTTATAAAACAAACTGTTCTAAGCAAACGATTCTTTAAATAGCATTATTTTCGAAATATTTCGATTATTTGTCATTTTTAGCCTTTGTCTTATGGCAAAATCTAATACACAATAAGAACATACTTTTCAAAAAAAAAATAGAAATAAGTTAAATTTATCTTAATGCATAAATGGAATGATTTAAAAAGTAAGCGGGAATTTAGAGTTTTCTTGTATTAAAACAATACAAGTAAACATTAAAACAATATAAGTAAATTATTTTAAAGGTTGCCTTTAACGGACTATTTTCTAATCGATTTTAACTTTCAGTCATTGTAGGAATTTTTCTCTGTTTTTGAAACTATTATGTTTTTGCATTATTTTCATATTTTATGAAGCTTTTCAAAGATTTGAAGGTTTAACAAGCGGATCTAATAATGTTGCTGCCCTTAAAGTAAAGTGGCAGAGAATAACTGTTATTTGGAAAAGATATTTAATTGCGTAGACAATTTTGTAATTCTTTTCACGGAACAAATTAGGATAATAGGCGAATTTGAATGAAACATGAGTGCTGCTGAAGGGGACACTGGACTTTGAAAACAGAAAAAAGTGCAATTTTTATTCGATCATTTTCAAATTATAACAGAATATTGTTAGCGTTAATAGAAGTCTGCGTACAACAATGCTTCCGAAAAAAAAAATTTATTGGTTTTAAAGTTATCATTGAAAGGAAAGTACGTATATATATATATATATATATAAAAAATATTCAAAGTTTCCAAATTACCACAAAGTAAATTACATTTAAAAAGTCAAGAGATCATATCTTGCTTAAAATATTTGATC
>NC_092205.1:53872252-53888376 GCF_043381705.1 Parasteatoda tepidariorum
CACCCTGCTAATAACATGTAGGACCACCTTTAGCCCTCAAAACTGCTAGCACCCGCCGTGGCATTGATTCCACAAGGTGCTGATAGGTAGTCTGAGGTATCTGGTACCAAGCGCTCACCAACTGGTCCTTCAATTTCTTCACATTGCGACGGGGTAGCGTGGCAGCATGAATTTGGTTTTCCAAGTAGGACCACAAATGCTCTATTGGATTAAGGTCAGGTGAATTTGGGGGCCGAGACTTGACTTGAAAGTCACTGGAATGTTCCTCGAACCAATCCATGACGATTCGACCCTTATGACATGGTGAATTATCCTGTCGGTAAACACCATCCCCCGCAGAAAAAACTGTTGCCATGAATGGGTAAACTTGGTCTGCAACTATGTTCAAGTAGCTTACAGACGTCAGGGATTGTTCTATGAGGATTATGGGTCCTAATGGGCCCCATGAAAACATTGTTCCAGGGCGAGAAACCATGAAAACCTGGGCGAGCCCATTGTTATAGATGGAGGGTGGTCATAATGTAATGGCTCTTCGGTAAATATATATATATCTTTGCAATGATTTAAGTTTACAAATCAGTTTTAAGACAAATTACAAAAGACAATTTTTTTTAAACAAAAGTTTGTTCTTCTCGTGATTTGTGCAGTACCAATTTCAAAAAAGTTTGGTTTCCTACTTCAATTTCGGTTCGCGTCTTATCACCGGTTTTTTTTAATACTTTTTCTTAAATCTCTGTTTTTCTTGCAATTAATTTCCTTAGACAAAAATAAAGAAAAAAATCTTAGATTCTCTGAATTTTATTGTTGATAATTATCGATAATTGTTGATAATTAAAAAGTTCCTTTCAAATGAATTTTAATTATTTTCAATTAAATTACCTAAAGCGTTGTTTATAGATATTTAAATAAATTTGAGTGTTTATAGCAACTGTATAAAAATATAACGTACCTAAGCATTACATTTTTATTTTATCGCATAAAATGTTTTCGATAAAAATGCTTCAATTATGCTTTAAAATATTAAAATATTAAATTTAAGTATTAAGTAATTCAAATGCATTTAAAATTAAATAAGACACATCCAAGAGTACCTGAAATTTACAATACAATAATTGAACAATAAAACAAAAACTGGTGCTCAAGGGAATATTTCGAGTTATGAGAACTTTTAAAAATTCCATTACGAGAAAAAGCAACTTTGTCATCGAGAACTAATATTGATGTATAGAATTTTTATAAATTCATAATCTTATAACAAGGTAAGGAAAACTCCGATTTCAATGCGGTTTGTTGCATATTACTTATTAAACTGTGAATTTTTATAATATTAAAAAAAACAAACAAATAATAGACTTTTTTAAGGTTTTTCTCATTATGAAAGTCCAGTGTCCCCTTATAGGTTTAATATATGAGAGTAATACAGAGGATGCTTTATATTGTTTTGAGTTGGAAAACGAGTTGCCTTGTAGAGTGATTTTGATTCATCAATACATCATTACAATGCCATCAAATTGGGTATACATTATAGTCTACTCTGTTTTAAACTTCTAGAAAATAATTCCTCTACTTCTTCATAGATTGGAAAAAAGAAAATAATGTTTAGATTGAGTTCTGGATTTATTGTGTTTAAATATAACTTTAATTATTTTCTCTATAATTAAAAATTCATGAACTTGGTTGGAAAAATTATCCATATAGCTGATGTAACTCTGCCCACTAGATTTTTTTCTATTGAAAACTACCACTAATTTCTGCAAAATTATACCCTTACATGCGCAGAAATGTAAAGTTATTTTTTAGACACTTAAAAACAAAAACATTTTCGCTTTAACAATAACAGTAGTTTAACGTTATCTATAATAAAAAATGAAGAGTTTGTCCGTGTGTGTCCCTCTGATATCTGTAAGCGTCCTGTAATTTCGTCCTGAAATTCGTCCTAGCGTCCTGAAATTTTGACAATACGTGAAAGGGTTAAATTTAGTCCCTGATAGTAAAGCTTGCTTAAAAATTTAAATTATATCGTTCAAAAGAATTTAAATTAGATAGTTTATTTAAATAATGGAATTTATTTGTTGGTTTAGAGTTATAGCTACTGATATAAATGAATGCGATTTTTAAGATAGCTTCAGTAACGTTTGCTTGCTCGTAGCCTTCATAAAACTCAATGATTAACGTAAGCGTGGAAGCATAAGTGGTTTACGTCACCAAATTAGTATTTATCAAGTAATCTGAAAACCACGTGATTATCTTTTTTATAATTATGCTTTTTAACGCATTTCTGAAAAAATAAATAATTTAAAATTTATGTACTGAAAAGCAAACTTAATGGAGAAATGATGCTAATTCATTTAAAAGATGCGTAGTAAACACGATATTACTATTGATGTCTATGATGCTAAATTAATTTTGGTAATAGATAGTTATAGCAAAAGAAAAACTTAAAAAGAAAGACTAATGGAGAAATGCTACTAATTCATTTAGGAAAAAATGCAAAATTTCCGAATTCGTTTAGGATGAACGCATATATAAAACCACTATACTATTATTGACGCCAATGGTGCTTATTTAATTTTGGTAACCTTTCGATATTTTTAATTTTGCCTCTTGATATTTTTGTAAATGGTGCGATTTTAATGTATACCAAATATACTAATATAGTTTAAATTAATTTATTTGGTGCCAAAATCTAATTTAACCGTTAATTGCACGTATTTATAAGTTGCTATTTATGAAGCAATGCAAGATAAAGTACTCTTTGGGAAGAAGAACATGGTTTATGCGAGGTAAAAGAGGCTGTACCAGTCTTACCCTAAGAAGTTTCTGTATTACTGTGGCACACATTCCAACGTTCTATTGCATAACGGTATTAAAATCAAGTCGTTGAACTAATAAGATTCATTGATGATGTTAATAAAGACCTTGAATCGAATTTTAAAGCATTTAATTGCTTGAACCTGATACATCAAAAATCTGATACATCAAAACTAGGTTTCAATTTTGTCAAAATTAACAATATCATTCCCAGAATAAAAATTATATAAAAAAATTGACTTGTTACTACAGTGTTAACTTATTTCCACAGAAAAATCCAACTTTTAAAAATTAATAAGATCTTGCAAAAGACTGGAGCACTCTACATAGAGGGACAGCTGGTGTACTCGTACTTTGATAGTCAGGAACAACCTTTGACAAATAACAAATTAATGAACAAAGCCTTTTTTTATAATATAGGAAAAGGAGAATGGGTTTACTTATATACAAGTACTGCTGTAAGAAAATTGGTTTAAATGCAAAACCTGCATCGTTATTAGTTCCATAATTTATGTGCTACGGACCAAGGTTACAAAGCTGCTGTGATTTATATTGTAAATTTATCTAAGTTGTGATTTATGCGAATATTTATATGGTTACCCATCTTCCCCATTGACCATGCTCATCTTACCCGATGAGTACTCATTTTCTTCACGTTAAAATGAAAACTTTATTTCTCATATTTTTTGGAGCCCAACAATTCGAAATAATAAACGTTGTGTAATTTAGGTAAGTTTACTGGTTCTTTTTTTGTTTTTGTTATATTTCATAAAAATTGATAAAGATATCCAAATATCGATCTTCATTAACCACCTTATTATCATTAGTATAATTATCAATCTTTTATTATAAACTATTACTTAATTTTATTATAAAAACAGCCTGGAGGCTGTTTTTATTTATTTACTAGTATGTAAAAACTCTTACTTTTTTATGCAATATTACTTAAATAACTTTTTTACATGTTTCCGAAAAGTCAAAAATATATTTTAACGAACATATATCCTATTTTCTACAAAATTCTACCAAAATGTTTTTAAATGCTTAGGAAAAAATATTTTGATGAACATTTTTTTCTAGTTGTTAAAGAAATTATAATTTGTTAAATGTCAAAAACTGAACTAAATTTGAAGCAAGTTATAACAAAGCATGAAAATAAATTTTACAGTGTTACAGGTTTATTATTTTACTACGTGCATGCAGATTGCTTTAGATCACATAATTTATGCAAAATACCAAATTTATCTCTTACGTATTGTATCAAAATAAAAGTTTCCTTAAACTAATGTTTCAAATTTAGTTTTTTGGAAAAAAATACTGATTGCAACAACGATAATCAATACACAATATTTTTCAATCTTTAAAATTTTACGTATATTATTATTATTTACTGATTAGTGATGGTTAAATCATGTCATAATCATTATCTATTATAATAAATCTGATAAATATATGCAATAATGTTGAGAATTACGAACAAGCTCTAAGAATTTAAATCTTTCACTCACAAACATGAATTTCTTACAAACTTGTGACTATTAAAAATTTATGTGAAAATGCCCATTAACAATAGTTTAAATAATAATATGGTATTTTCATAATAATAATAACTAATATCAATATATTAAAACAACATTTTAATGATAACAGTAAATAATAAAATTGAGCCCAGGATCTAATAAAGAGGTTTTGAAGGTACCCACAGATCTACAAAAAGCAATATAACTGTGTTTGAGGAAAATGTTTATCTTTTTGTTACTTAATGTTTTATCAGACGTTTAATCTTTTAATGTTTAATCTTTTACGTATTATCAGAAAGCAAGTTTCCTCTAACTAATGTTTTAAATTTAAATTATTGAAAAAATTAATGATTGCCAAAACAGTAATCAATACATAATGTTTTAACTCTTTTAAATTTTTTCTTTTTGGTTCAATCTTTTACTCATATATATGAATTTCTTACAAACTTGTGACTTTTAAAAATTTATGTGAAAATGATCATAAACAATAGTATTAATAATAATATGGTATTATTATTATTATTAATAATAATAATGTGTTTTCAAAATTAGTTTATTGAAAAAAATAATGATTTCCAAAGCAATAATCAATACATTATATTTTAAGTCTTTTAAATTTTACGTATATCATTAATAACTGATTTGTAATCATAGTTTAAATCTATCATAATTATTACTCATAATAATAAATTTGATGAAAATTTGCAATAATGTTGAGATAATGTCATAAATAAAAGTATTCATAATAATACGTAATTATTATTATTAATATTAATTACTATCGCTCGATTGAAAAATATTATTATGATAATAGTAAATAAAAAAATTATAAAATTGAGCAGAGGATCAATTAAAAACTTTTGAAGTTACCCATAGATTGTCAAAAAACATTATGATTGCGTTTGATTTCTTTTCATAGAAAATAAATTATTAATTTTATAGCATAAAATAAATATAACATATTAATGCCTTACCTGAAACTTTTTATTTTGCTTTTATTTTTAATGGAAAAAATGAAACAGACTTCTTAAACTTTCGTTTCTGAAGACATGATCTTGTAGGCAGATCGTCAATAAGGAGATTCCAATGTGGGCGAGATACTATCTACTAAAGACTTTTTTTCAGGTCTTAAGAAAAGCTTATTTCAACCATAGCTCGTCATTTGATAACGCCTTCAATTTCAAAATGATGCCTTTTGATTGGTTCATAAGTTGAGAACGTTGCGTTTTGGTATCTGACGTCACAGGATCAGGAGATGTGGGAGTGGGATAGGAATATGAAGTAACCGAGGATGCTTACTTTTTCCGGAGACAGGGAGAATTTTCCATGCTCTTTCTTAGAATTTCCTGCTTTTCTTGAGAAGTTAGTTTCTTTAAAATTGAAATAATGTCTAATAAAATTTGGAGAAGTGACATTTTGTTTAAAAATGAGTTTGGCAGGTTACCGCTCCTTTGGGGTTTTAGAGCTAAATTTTTTGTTTGAAAATGGGAGAAATGTTTAGAATTTTTTTTCTATTATTTTCAGTATAGTACGTTATTATAAATAATTTTTTTTAAGTAGGTTTAAAAGTGTTTTAATAAACAATAGGTACCCATACAAAATAAGCATGATAAAATTAAAGTATATTATAAATAGGCAAATATATTAAATATTTATTAAGTTATTTCAATTGTATTATTTATTATAATATTTGTTAAATTATTGAAATAAATTTAAAGAACACAATCTATGAAATTACATTATTCTTTTAAAAATTATACTTTATATTGATTAATTTTTTACAGAGAGCAATTAAATACCAGATAATGTTTGAATGTATTTAAGTTTAATAATAAAATAAAAATTTTTTGGGATTTTCGCTGCTGGAACTTAATATTGGAAAATCACTGGAATTTAAAAAAAAAATTTTTTTTTAGGTACTATTTCTATAGTTCTTGATTTTCACTTAGCAAAAACGTTTTATTATGATGAGAAAAGTAAACTTTTAACTGTTAAGTATTATCCAGTTCTTGAATTTACTGTTAGTTAATTGCTAGTTTATAAATTTGAATCCCTTAAGGTTTATTAATACAGTTTTATAACAGTTTTTATACATTAGCTATTTTTCACACTATTTATGTAGCAAAAATGCATAGTTTGAATGCAATTAAGCAAACCAAGTTTATTTTTCACTAAAAATTTTACATAGAGTAGTTATTATTAAAATATTTTAATTACGGAATGAAAATTTACATTTACTTATTATTTAAATAAATGTTATATTTATTTATTATTTAAAGATAATGATATAGAAAGAACGTTGTCACTGGTTTTGGGTTGCACTCTATTTTATCCGTAATATTTTTCGTATGAACTTAACATTTTTCTCCCTATAATTAATGCATTTTAATTTTTAGTTAATTAATTTCCTCAAATGAATATTTAACTTGGATATCTTTCTTAGAAAAATATTGGTTTTATTTTTAAAGTTTCACAAGAATTAAAAAATCGTTCCCTTATTTTTTTTAGTAACAGAAAAATGCAACAAAAAAGATGCACTTATGAGTAACTAATGAGTTGCACTCTGTAAAAAATTCTGAATCAAATTACGGTAACAGTATTAGAGGTGCCTACATATTTTACCGTATAATCCATTATACCGGAGCATATAACGGAGCAAAAGATCTGATATACCGTAATTTTTATATTAATAATTACCTTAAAATCACTAATCACTTAAATTTAATAAGTATTACTGTAAAATGTATGGTATAATATTTTACGGTAAAAATAGATTTCAGGAATGATGCATCGGTACCTTATTCAG
Source organism: Parasteatoda tepidariorum (assembly GCF_043381705.1). Taxonomy (NCBI): domain Eukaryota; kingdom Metazoa; phylum Arthropoda; class Arachnida; order Araneae; family Theridiidae; genus Parasteatoda; species Parasteatoda tepidariorum. Next base: position 53,879,390 of record NC_092205.1, read on the forward strand.
TGCTTTGATTCAGAATTTTCTGCAGTGCTGACGGTTAAAATTTAGTAAAATATTTTGAATAAAAAACAAAGAGACAAGCAAAAGCAGTTAACAAATAATTGCACATCGTATCGAATTTTTCGTATCGAAAATGGATCGTATCGAAAATGGAAAGACTAATTTTGCATATTTAACTATTTAATTAAAATAAGTTTTTAAAATACATAACGTACCAGTACTTGCAGTAAGAACGTACCTTATAGCTTGTACCTTATAAAATCGTTTTTCCTATAAAACCAATTTATATTTTTTATGCTTTCAAAAAGATAGTTACGAAAGTCTTAGATTTTGAAAAGTAGGAGAAAATTATGAGAGAGACTAAGAAATACCAAAAAGTAATAATGTGATTTTATCTTAACTTGAATGAGCAGTTGTATATCCGATCTCTTTAAAATTAAAAGTTGAAATTGGCAACACAATTGACTTGTGTTGTTATTAAAGTAGAATTACCCAAATAGAAAAGAAATTATTGCCTATGTACCCAATTTCATTAAAATTGAAAATGAGAAGTACACAGAGAAAAAACGTTTAATCAAAACTACCTGAATAATATAATATATACGATGTTTTATGGGAAAACCAAAAAGTTCACTAACTTTTACCAAAGCGCTTTGGTAATGATTTTGGAAAAATTAACAAAAAAGTATGGTTTTTATAATATGTGATAAAATTTGGTAAATGTGGCAAAATTTGGTAATTTTACCATGATACCTTAGTGCATGGTAGTAAAACTATTTATTCGGTTAAATTTATTTTTCAGTTTTGTAACTTTTATTAAATGCAGAATAAGAACTGCAACTTTGAAAGCCAAAATACCTGTATATCTTTACCATACGAAAAACGAAACAGTTACCAAATGAAGGGTTCAAATACGGTATATTTTGGTTTTATTAACCAGAAATATATTCAATGAAATGAATTATATGTTATATTTTCAAAGAAAAGTAATTACCTCAAAGAATAGTAATTTTACCTGTTTTTTTCCATGTGGTGCATTTAACGCGGAATAATCAAACAGTAGCAATATGAATTTTTTTCGGAAGCGATTATTTACAAACCAAATTTTATTAAAATAAAACTGAAAAGAAACTGGGAACTAAAATTTGTTGCTTCTATCATGGCTTATTAAAAATAATTTATTCATAGCTCCACTTCTAAATATGCAAACAGCATCCTTAATATTTTTAATTGCCTCCAAAATCTAGTATGGATTAATTTTTATTTTTTAAGAATAAAATTTAGGAACAAACAACTTATAGTTCAATTTTAACAACTAATTATGTTCAAAAACAAGCTTTCTAATTAATTCTAAGTATCATGTGTATGCTAGTTTACTAAGAAGAATGAAATTTAGAATCTTAATGGTCGCATAAAATGTAAGCTTTGTTTGAACAACTTATATAAAAATAGATACATTTTTTGTGGCACAATGCATTTCTCAAAGACATTAGATTGCATGCATTAATTTAAGATTAAATTCATATTAGAGTAATCTTTTGGACCACACTGTAGGTTGGAAATAGCTATAAATTGCTCTTACAATTAATTGATTCTAATTAACCAACTAACTTGCGACAGAGTAAAAATAGTGATTAAACAAGTATTTGCAGAAGAAGAAAACGCAATTCGAGCTTGCTTATTAAGTAGTATACTTTGTGCTTTAATGAGATTTCATTTCATATATTTTAATAATAACTCCAACTTGAATTTTGAGGTTACAATTACAAGGGAATTTTAAAAAACCATAGGCTATAAGTTTAAGATTCTTTATAAATTTAGATTCCTTTTAAAATGGTTTTATTTCAGAAAAATAGTTGAAACGCTTGAAAGAGATATTTATAGAAATTATTTTTTCTGTCGTTAAAGAATGTCATTCTGTAGAAAATTGAAAGGTTACTGAATAGTACATGGGATGTATTTACAATTTATGACAACTGCAATACGGAAACTTTTAGAGAAGAATTTTAAATCATTATATTAACAACTTTACTTTACTAACTGTCGTAAATGCGTTTATTGTATAAGAATTAACAGTAAGAATATATAAAGTGTTTCTTTTTAAAAGCAGTTTAGTTTATTTTCAAAAGTTTCCGCAGAGAAATATTTTGAAAAAGTATCAAATACACAAACATTTTATTTCGGTAAAAATTAATAATTTTTTTTACAATTACTAATGGTTACTAGTTTTATGGAATAATTTAAATAAAGTAAATTAAGTAAAATATTTTAAGTTTATACTTAAACAGAAATTTTTTTTGCATGAGCTACCACTTGGTTTATACAAATTAGAGACAAAAGTAAAAATTCCTCATTTTTTAGTTTGATTTATTATTAAGACTATAGCAAATTGGTGATTGTTTGCAATGAAAAAAATGTTAAAAACAGTTTTGTTTATCTGTAATTATTTGTGTTTGAAGTATTGATGCAAAGGATTAAAAAAAGTATAAAAACAATACAATGCAGCATACCTTTAATTAATTTCATAAACATATCTAATACAATTTGATAACCATGTTGTGAAAAATGGAGAAAATTTATTCACTTTTAAAGAATGCAAAGAAATTTAATCAATATTTTCTTCGAAATCAATTTAAGTAGAATATGAATTTACTGAAAAATTGTTATTCTGTTTGAAACTAAATGAAATATTTAATTAAAAATAGACTTGTTGTTGAAATAGAGTATTCTTAAATTTCAAAAAAAAAAAAATTATGGTTAAAAATTTAATAAATGATATTTAGTTACAGTTTACCAATATATATGGATATGTGATAAGCAAGAGTTGATTTAAATTTTCAAAACCTATTTTTAAACGAAAATACTTTTAAATCGCTGTAGATGTTCCATTAAAATATACATTAATCGAATTTATTAAACATTTTAATGAATAAGCCAGTATTATTTACATGGTATAAGTTTATCATAACTAAAATTGGTTTGTAAAGTACTTTTCGAATATTGAAACGTAAGTTCTCATTAACTTTTGTAACATTAAAAAATACGGGTAAATATTGTAGTACAGAATTGTTTCCTCCTACGTTATTAGCATAGAAGTATCATACGTTAAATCAATATTTTAAAATAAAAATGAATTAAATCTTGTTCCATCTTACATATTTTTTAAGATTAATTTAGATGTTTTCTTAACATTCATTTCATTAAGATTCATTCTGTGGATGTTCTATTGAAATATACACAAATGGAATTTGTTAAAACATTTTAATGAATAAGTTCGTGTTAATTAGATGGTAAAAGTTTAACTTAAGTGAATTCGGTTTGTATGTACTTGTCAAATATTCAAATAACAAAAATCAAACTCCCATTAACTTTTGTTTACATTGTAATACACAGCTTAGTATTGTGAAACGGAATGGTTTCTTCTTACGCTTTTAGTGTAAAAGTATTGGTCATTTAATAAATGTTTATAATGAAAATTATTTAAATCTCGTTTTATCTTATATATTTTTTTAAGATTCCTTTAGATGTTTTCTTAACATTCGTTTCATTAAGATTCATTCTGTAGATGTTCTATTAAAATACACATTAATCGAATTTCTTAAACATCTTAATGAATAAGTTCATGTTATTTAGATGATAGATGGTGTAGAAATATGGGACAATTAATCAATATTTTAAAGTGAAAATGAACTAAATCTAGTTTATTCTACATATTTTACTTTTTTAAGATTCATTTATCAATTTATGTAGCAATTTGAATTGAATGCAGAATTTATGGAATTGAATTAAATAAAGAATTTTTTTCGTAAATAAAAATTTATAATAAAGAATGGGCAGATATTTCAAACAATTTCATTCAACATAAAATATTCTGATATTGATGCATGAGTATACTTTCAATCAAAAAAGGAGAAAAAAGCAGCTGTTTCTAACATATTGTTCAAAACTAAATATTATATTAGTATAACACTCATGGTTACATTTAATTTATTTTAATACGTTCACCATTTAATAATGTGCATAATGATTCAAAACATAAACAAAAGGAAAATAACTCTCGAATTAAGATAAAACTCCTTTATACAATCCTCTCAATAAATTTTTTAAATGCCAAAATATTACTGTTATACAACAAAAAAACGTGCTTACCAGAACAGTGTATTACAACAGTCCTTTCCAGAACATCGGAAAAAAGGTTTATAAAATATTAAATTTGTAAAAACAAAGAAAAAACAAACTTCATTGCTTTATTCCAAAGCATAAAGTCTATATTGGAATAAGTGCAGCTGTTGCACTGCAATCTTAAATAGTAATTATACAAGTTTCATTTATATTTTCAAATTTTTACAAAAGTAATATGGAAACAGTAATAAGTATAACGAAATTTTAAATTGTTTCAACTAATTGACTTCATATCCAAAATAACCTTAATAGCATCTTATTAATGCAAATAGCCTTATTTAAAAATGCTAGAGTTGAAAACTGTCCCCAACTAAGTGACATTTCTCTCTGCATGCCACATTAAAAGCAAAAAACATTTAAAGTTCTTGACTCAATAGAAATGAAACATTTAACTGTATATCTATATTCATTTATTTCTCTCTCTCTCTCTCTGTATATATATATATATATATCCTCATATATATATATATCCTCATACATATATATATATATCCTTTTCCTCAGTTCAAGGAAAAAGGAAAATACAAAATTTAGATTCTCAGTATAAATACTTAAATTCTCAGAATACTTCTGATATTTGCTTAGTTTATAATTTTTTTCGCGTAAAAGCTATTATCTTTTTTTATTTATTTACTTCATTTATTTGACAGTATTGTATTTTATATTGTATAACAAATAATAATTAAAAACTACAACTTTGATCAATTCTCCAGCATAGAATTTTGCGATGCGTACAATATCACATTTTAAAAAGGAATTTTGGAGTAAAGACGTCTTCGATTGACGAAAATTGCAAATTTTATTATACATTCAATAAAAATCGCTTATATACTTAGATATTTCTTCAAAACTAAAAACACAGATACAATATCTCAGCAATAAATAGGCAATTATTTATCGTGGTTTATTCTAAAAACAATTCTGACATAGTAACATATTCATTTACTTGTAAAATAATATTACCCGCGAAATAATGGTTGGATTTTACCACTGAGCAAATTATCTTCTACCACTCGGAGAAAAGAAATCCTGGTAAAATTATCATACTGTCTAATTATGACTTTCCTGAACCCCCCCTTAATTCCTTGAAGTAAAATAAAAATATCATAAGGTAACAGTTTACCAGAAATTCTTGTTTCCTAAATTATATTTCTTATGACCACGCATTTAATAAAAAAATACAAAACTGAAAAGCAAATTTCACCGAATTAATTGTTTTTATACAACGTGTTAAATTATCACGATAAAATTACCAAATTTTACTCTATTTATCGAATTTTATCAATTTTAGTTCTTATTTTAGTAACATTTATGAGTTCTAATCTTTAATATTTTGAATTCGGAGTGTGGTAATGCCCAACGGTTTTTTTAAAAATACACTTACTTATAGATTTAAAACATAAAATAAATAAATAATTTATATATTCGGATGCATTTTCTAAACCATTTATGTAGGAAAACTAATCTAAAAAAAGCAAATAGAGTTCAAATATCAATAAATGTTTTGCCACTAATGCTTTTTTTTAAGTTTTTTTAAATCTATTTTCGTAGTAAGCAACAAAATTCTGATAACAATCAGAAGTAAAAAATAAATTAAAAGTTGATATAAAAACTGAGCTTATAGTAGAGTCAAACTTCCTTTTCCCTTATTAAATATGTACTTGAAACAAAATTACCTGGATGTTCTTATTTCATCGTATCGCAATTTATTTCGCTGATTAAGTTTTTTTGTTACATAACAGAAAGATTTCATTATACATTTTGCTTAATCTCATATCGCTCAACTGTCTTATAAAAATCCCTGTAAATCCTTTATTTTCCATTTTTTAAGAGTCACCGACAATCATTTGGGATTAAATTAAGCAATATCTTTGAAGAATAATTATCATTGAACAATATTTTTCAAATTTTTTCAAAAAAATTGAAGATATGTTTTCAACTAGTTTTATTTATTGTAAAAGATTAAACTTTATTTTGTGGAAACCATAAAAAATTCTAAACGATTCGAATTTTTACTTAATTAGAATCATTAAAAATCTAAGCATAAACGTTTTTTTTTGGTAAATTATTTTATTAAAGAATTTTAAAATAAGATTAAATTTAAATATTTTCAAGAAAATTAAAGGGTTTTGCCGTCTTTTGTTTACTTTGAAACTCTTATTGAAAATCAATGAAAGTATAACTATTCATAAATTATAAAAACATTTTAAACTAAGCAGAAATAAACTTTAAATATTCTTTGCAAAATAATATTATTTTTTAAATAATATTTTTATTTGATAATTTAAAAGAAAAAGTGGTTTGTTGATTAACTGGGGAATAATTTTATGTTGCATTTATGCTATATTGCCTAGATCTTTCCAACTTCTAGTGAAGGGATTTTAAATATGAAATTAGTTTTGTTTGGAGTTACAAAAATCAGTCAACAGACTTTTTAAAGAAATTATATTTTTAGTTTAGTTTATTTTTTATTTGAATGTACAAGTTTATAATGAATGTCTAGGTTTATATACATGCATATGCACTTGTCCACCCCTTTCAAAAAAAGCACATCAGGAAAAAATATACGACTTTCACGCATATCGAATTATAAACTGAAACGTACTATCGCTTTCCTAATACTACTCCTTACTCAGCAGAGAAGTAGAGGATTTTTTTAATTTTATAACTGTAGATTGCAGGTTTGATTGTAGTGACAATATAATATAATATAATATAATATAATATAATATAATATAATATGATGTATTGAAATGCATCGTAATAAGATCTTATTGTGCAGTCGTCATGACTGCGAGTATTGCATTGTTTTTTATTATATTGCATTATTTTATAATATCGCATTATATAAAACTATAATCTACAAAATATTACAATAGAGTGGGAGTCATATCAACTCTCTTATGACATATTTCAATGGATAAAAATTTCAAAATGTGTCAAATAATATTTCGAAAAAAGTTAAAATTAGTCCCAGTTAATAATTTTAATTTTGCTCAAATAAATTGTAAGAGCATTTCCTTTTAGCTTTGTAGTGTGTACTTCTAGATTAATTCATCGTAAGTTAGTCTATCGATTTTCTCATAATTCTAGGTTCTAGGCGACTTTGAATGCAGCATTAATTTTGTAAAATGCGTTCAAAAATAGGCTTACTGTATGTTAAGTACCCGCAAATAGAAAACAATTTTGACATTTTTTATTTGAGTTAGTGCAAAATTTGTAAAATTTACTGCTGTTTTATAATGAAATTTATGACAGTTATTAGCTTGAATTATTAAATATTACGGCATCTGACTTATTCTGTTAGAGTGAAAGATTTGCTGATACCCTGCCATTTGCAAGAGATTCCTCTAAATTACGTGGAATTTCATAGAAGGAAACATTTGTTTTGAACTATAAATGTAATTTTTAGATCAAAAATAAACATAAATAATTTTATAGTTTGTGCAATTAAACATCCATATGACTAAAAAGATGACTATTTAAGGATTTTATTCAGTTAGAGTCAACCATAGCTCATAAGTCTGGGAATTTTAATACTTTCAACATGTATTTTACATTGTTTTCCAAACAAATCTCTAAATATCTCAGTTTTGCACTTTTATAATCAAAGCAAATATTTAATAATTTTATAATAATTATAATGATTTTCCTAAATATTTTTAATAAACTATCACTTCAACTATTATTAGATTACGAATTATTTTTTATCGAATTTTTATACATATTAACATCTTATATTTTGTCCGATGCTATTTGATCTAGTTAGTTCATATAATAAATTGATTTCCCCACCATTTTTCTTCCATCCAATTAATAGAAAAATCATCATCCACTAGAAAAAAAAAAGAAATAGATTTTCATCTGAGCATCTGGCTTATCACATATATTAAGTCTGCCTAATTGATGGCTTATACCGAGATAAAATCAGAAGACTTTACGAAAGGATTAGAACTGCGTATCTGAGCCGATTACATGATCATTGGATCAGAAAGTAAACTAGATGCATTATTTAACAAAAAAGAGAGAATAACCTTGTAAGTATTATGAAACATAGAGCAGTACACTGTAAAAAATTGATACTCAAATATTACAAAACTTTCTTTATTTCTGACGAAACCGCTCTCTGGTATATGCTTCGAGCAAACATTTTGTCAAAGTGACGAAATAGTTCTTGTCACTCCTTAAGGGAAGCGAATTTCGTCAAAAGCAAAGAATATAACGTAATTTTATTTTTTTCATACAAAAAACCCCTCCAATTGTTGTGCTTAACGTATCTATCTTTTCTAATAATCACTTTATCGAGAGTATATGTGGTGCAACACAACGAGGACAAAAAGAACAGGGAGATAAATTATATTAATGGGATTCGAACCTGGTACAAGGACAACTCCTTGACCTCCATGTAGCCGGCGACACTTTATTTTCGATTGTCTAGTCCTTATTCTAGTTACGTCATTCTAGTCAACGATGAGGTTTCGAATGGAGGAAACATTTTCTTCCTATATTTGAGATTCTACCTATATTGACATTTTCTTCCTATATCCTATTATTTCCTATATTCACAAATCACGTGGTTTTGTGACGGAATGTTTCTGCAAATTAATGAAATACTACTCAATGATTGCGGAATCATCAAAAGAAAGAGTTTTATGTATGTTGTTTAGTGTATGTTGTCATATTAAATAATATCTTATACGGTACAGTGGTGGACGAAAAAACTGCATAATCTAGAAAAATTAATATAATGTGTCAACACCTTATTTTAAATACATAAAATGAACATTAAATACTGAAATATATTTATA
>NC_092205.1:53888896-53939925 GCF_043381705.1 Parasteatoda tepidariorum
ATATATATACATATATATATAATGCAAAGATAAAACAGTCATTCATCTCGTCCTTTAAGCGATAATGAAAGGATCAATCCGTATCTTTAGTTGTAGTAAATGAAAAATGTGTAGCAGTTGCTTTATCTAAAGAAGAAATAATTAGCAAAATTAATCGGCAAACTCGAGAGTCATTAAAATAGAATGTGAAACAGAGGTGATGTACAGAGAAGAGTTGGATTATATCAAAAAGAGGATTACCACAATAACTCTAACTTGAAATACAATTTACATCTGTCCTACATTTATAAAAAAAAGAATTATACGTAAATTGAAATAGATAGATAAGTAAATTGAAAAGAAAAACTTAAAACAAAATAAAAGTAACATGAATGCAATGCACTACTACATCCATGTATTTATTTTGGAGCTTTTCTGTCAATAAATGTTTAACAAAATATCAATAATATTCATGTTCCATAGCCCCATTCTGAATAAAAAATACATAAAATGTAAAAGAAATGAATTCAATTCAATACATGATAAGCACAGTAATTTAATAACCAAAAATTAATTAAGTATACAGATAAAATTTTCAATCAACTCACTAATGAACAACTTACATGTCCTAAGCCTGTTTATAATTGAATACCTAAAATAGTATCTTATTTTATTATAACAATACATGCGTAGTTTTTGAGGCATCTGACTAGTGCGAAAATATAATTCTGGGCATAATTTTCGAAATTGAGTTTATTAAAAATTCAAAGTCCCTGTATTCATAGCTTTTTAAAAATACTTAATTTTTGTTTATATTCTATTTATATATAAATTTAGAGCAATTTTTGTGTTAGGTGATAACAGTGGATAGATTAATGATTTTAAGTCTTTAAATGCGTTTATGTTAAAATCAGATTAACACATTTTACACTACTTGAAACTCGATATCTAATGTTGTTTTTAAAATAATTGTTTGCAATTTTTATGAGTGCTTGTCATCATAGCACACATGCTTTGAACTACAGACTAAGAAGAGAAGTAGAATTTCATTTTTAATGCATGTTTTTTCGCAACGACAAGTGCGGAAGTTTGCTTTTTTAACTACATTGATCCCTAACTCAGTACTACTCAGTATACGTACTTGCTTTTAAGATAATAGTTCATTACAATAGTTAAGATAATGGATAATAGCTGAAAGCCTTCTAAATAAACTCTTCAAAGAATTTTTTGTTTTAAGTGATAAAGTGTTAGTGTTTACAGTGTTTACCGTATATGCAAAACATTTATTAAATTTTTTTTTATCTAAATAGGGTCATTTAATAATAATAATAATAATAATAATTTTTACACATAATAGAACAAATAAACTAGTTTTTTAAAATTTTATATTATATTTAAAAAAAAAGTTGTCGAAACTAGTCGGATTCCTTAAATAAAACATACATTCATGAATTATCACTTTTCCTTCTGTGATACAGTTTTTTTTTTCTCCACTGTAGATCCTCAATTACAGTTAACTAATGTATAAGCACTAAATGTAATCTTATATTGTGACGCTTTGAATGCAATTATTAAAATAGTTGTTTTTAGCGTTTGTGATTTCAAGACTATCTCTTTCATAGAATTCAATTTTCTGTCCTATTTGTTTAAAGATTTCTTATCGAAGGCGTCAAAAATGCTTAAACATAAGCATAACTTATTTTAAGATTTATAATTGTAAAACGTTAACTAAATATCTTCATTATGAAATCTTACACAATGAAGTAATATCATTTAATTTCTTTAATAAATGACAAGTCTTGCCGTTTTAAACTACTTCTTCTGAATTATAACCAGATTTAAATAGGTTATAATAGCAGAAAATAATGTTAAGAAAGGGTTATAAATATGCATGGTTAATTCAGTTTAAGGAAAGGAATTAATACTTCAGAGGTAAATTCTATTATAATTAATATTAATTTATTATTATGACAGTGAGTCATATCTGAATATTATTTTTTATATGTAACATTTATAAATAATCAAAGCATAAAATTTTTTTTTTGTCCTTTGAAAACGCATGAATTGGCAAGAAGACAATTATTGTTTTCAAAGCTCTTACGTTTCCAAACAAATACAAAAATATCACATTAAAATAATTATTAGAATGTTCTTTTCATAAAATTTATTAGTACCCTAATACTTATGCTTACAAACAGTTCAAAAATTAAACAAACATGGAAGACAATGTCAATGACAGGCAATGCACAAAAACATGTATAACATAATTTTAAACTATTAATTTCTTCTGAAAAAGAGTATAGATAAAGTGGGATTCTTGCTGTGATTTTTTTAAAATTTTTTTTATCTTTAAAAGTGCGTAACATTCCATACAAATTGCTTGCATTTTAATTATATATAGCAATGTAAAGATTTGAAAGCTAAAATTGTCAAAAGCTGAATTTAATTAATGTCATTTAAAGTACTTTAATATCCGGTAGAGTGTAGGAAATTATCCAAAAAATCTTAATTTAGTCCTTTGACTGAATAAGTGTTTTTTAGATGTTGAAATGTTGACAATTTTTTTCCTTTCCAAAAATAGAATTTATTTGACCAATAAAAATTTAATTTAGATCGAATTTTCCAAAAAAAGTCATTAAATATTAAAAATATATCTAACACGCCATGAGAAGTGTTTGAAAAATATTTTAACTGTTAAAGATTATCTAAAACACTTTGGCAAAATAATATTCAGGAAAATATTTGAAATTCTACAAAAATAAACAATCAAATTTTCAAATGTTATAATGATACTTATAAGAGATAAAAATGCCCGTCTAGAACGTTGATAAAATTTAAAATGTTATATAAATAATAAAACATTTTTATAAAACTCATATATAATTTAATTTAAAAAGCATGGACTTGATTTTCTTTAATTAAATCTTTACAATAATTATTACTTTTTTAGAAATTGCAGCTAAATTGCTATAATATTTTTTAATGATTTTTAGAGATAAAAATTTCAGTATGTTTTGCTGATTGATATTTTTTCTTTTACAAATAGTAATTTCACAATCTTCTTTAAAACTTTAAACAATGTTACAATGTTATTCTTAAAAAAATATCTTAGATATCAAAATAACTGCTTTTACAGTAAAGCTCATAGCTGTTCGATGCTTTCAAACAGATCAACTCTTGCCAAGAGTATGTTTATGGCAATAATAGGGAGGCCGCAAAGTCAAAGAGCTAGGATTTTCCAAAGATATAAAATTCAAAGAAAAGTATCCAACCTATAATCCTTCTAAAATAACTCTATTTTATACTACGTCTGTTTCATAATTTAGTAGAGAAATAGTATACTAGAAAGGTATTTTTTAAAGAAATTTGAGAGCATTATTTGTTGTGATGTCTCCTTTATGGGGTAAAGGTTAAAAACGTATAAATTTAAAGAAAAAGATATTAGTCAATTATCATGAAATATTGCTATAAATGAATTGCGCATTTATAACAAATATTTTAATCAGAAGGTAACCTTATTTTACCTTACATCCATTCACGAAAATATGAAAAGAGATTTATAAACATAACTGTTTCATAATACTGTTTGGAACAATTTTTGTTTTGTTTTCTGTTGCAGGCTATTTTTTAACAGACCTTAGATACTTTTTTAAAACTGGTTTCAAAATTGCAATAAATTTCTCTCTCCGAGCTATAGTTTTCTGGTTTAAATTACATTATTATTTTTTTTTGTTGAAGAAATGTACAAGTTTAAAAGTGTTATATGTAACAGGGGGTTGCGTAAATGTTACTACAAACTTTTAGGGGAGTTAGGACATGATTTAAATTACTTAGGAACTCAAGCACGGAAATGTCATATGGGCGCTTCCTCTTTTATCAACTCTTTCCTCCTGTCCTTCTAAATAGGTAATAATAGGGAAAGGCACCTAGACGTGTACGACGACATTTTCGAGTTTAGTTTCCTATGCAGTTTTATATCTGATGATGTGTTTCAAGTTTACTAGAAATTTGTCCCAACATTTATGTCTGTCCGTGGTATATATAACGTTTCTAAACTTAAACTATTTTGATTAAAAGAAATAAATAAAAGCCATTTTTTGAAAAAAAAAACAATCTGTAACTTTCAGAGCAAACCTGACTTCAGATTTGAAATCTGAATTTCCGAATTAGGCAAGATCAAATATTTGTGTAAATTCAACAGAAAATTTGTTTCCTAGTTCTATCGACTTTCATATACTAGCTCATGACTTAGAGTTCTGCGCATTTTTAGTTTGTTACATAATAAAACAAAATTCATAAAATTAAGGAAATAATAACACAGAATTGTTTTATTTGAATATTATATAAATAGATTCTTCTATTTATAAGATATGTGTTACCAAGTAAGAAAATGAGGTTTCTCTAAAAAAATCATGTACTCAAAGTTTGACAAAGTTTTTAAAACAATTGACTTCTTATTAAAGGTAATATAAACTTTTATAAGCAGTCACAGAAAAGAAGTGAAAAAAATATTTATCTCAAAACTATTTAGATTAATGCTCTTATATTCCTTTTTTAAACTAAGGGACTGAGATCTATTTGAATTGGGTCTTTCGCTTCTACTGACACTTGAATATGTTTTACTTACAAAAACGGGTTGTGGATAAGAATTTCGAAGCGAAACGTCAGAAACATTCTGAAAGATATGTGTGAGTTGAATTTATTAACGATTATAACTGACGTTTGGGGGGAAATATATGGTTAGACTTTTTTTTGGTAGCCGAAATTAAACATCAATTCCATCTTAAAGGAGATTGATAAAATGTTAAGTTATTAGTATTTATTAGAGAACAAGTCAATAAAAAATGTTCATATTAACAACATCAAAATAGGCTTTTGGGATGTATATATTTAACTTAATAGATTTTAAACACATTATTGTTAGCTGAATTACCTTTTTGATTTCTGTCAATGATTCAAATTTCGCGTATTAGCTTTATATCTCCAAAGGAAGATTCTAATTAAGCTAATTATCAGTGCAAATGATAATCCAGTATACAAAGTTTGACAAAATATACACTAGAAATAAGTTATCTAAAATTTTTCGACCTATTCAATTTCCTGACTTTTTAAGTTAAGTAGCTGGAATCTAGGTAGTTTGATTTTAATACTCTTTTTTATCTTCGAAAAAAAATTTACCATTAAATTACGGCCAGTAAACGGCAAAATGTTTTTCAATCACTAAACGTAAAATAAATTTTAGCTCTTAAAGTTATCATGACCATAAAAATTCAAGTCCACCCAGAATCCTTTTTTGTGAGATATCTGACTATGGTCTCCTCTCCCCACGCAGCACAAGAGTCACGAGCAGCTTTTGCAGTCTAAGAACCTTGATTAAAAGTGAAAAAGAAGGAGGTGTCAAAAATGCTCAATTTTCTGAACTTGAGATTTAAGTGAGATTCCGGTTCAACTTGAGATTCCGGTTCAAGAGAATATCTCCTGTAGATCCTCTTACGAATGTTTTAAAACATTTACTGACATGCGGAATCTTAGTATTTAAAGAAAAGGATCGAAATCCAATATTTATTAAAAAGTTTTAAATTGGGAAAATTTTAACAACTTGCAAATTTCCTTATAAATATTTGTGTTGCATAAGGAGTAACTGGAACTAATTGCTATGATTTTGCTTTTACTTCTGAAAATAAGTGGTCAAAAATAAAATTACGTGTCACATCCTTAAAACTTCAATTTTTGTCCGGTTCATATAAATTTGAAAGAGGATATTTAATGCAGACTGCCGTTCACTATTCTTGCACTTAACATAAATGCTTGCTTTTTTCTTCTAATTTTTTTTATTTTTTGATCCATTCCTTTTATTATAAAATGTTAATATTTTCATTGCCTTCTACAAACCTTATAGGATAATCAAAATGAGAACATTTAGATTAAACCAATATTTATCATCTCTTATTAATACCTACAAAAATTACTTTTAATCATAATTGGACAACAGCTGTTAAAACAAGCAATTTCGTAGAACTTGATGATCGTGCATTTTATGATATTTTTCTCGTGGTGGAAAAGATTTACTTTAATGACGCATGGTAAATTAATAAATTATTAGTAAATTTTAAATTTTTGAAGCTTAAATTTCAGTCAAATTCCCAATTTTTTAGACCTATGTTATTTTGAAATTAATAATGCTAGAAAAATAAACCGAATCTAAGTTTCAGATCAACTGTAAAGATTCCACGATTTGACGATTTGTAGATTATTTATCTAGGCGTTGAGCGTAAATTATTATTTTTATTTCACTTTCTAAACACAAATAGCAATATATATATATATATACACACATTCGGATTCTTGTACATTCGGACCCCCACCGGTGTATGTCGACAATCACAGATATGCTTTGGTGAATGTCCGATATATTTATTACATTCGATTTGATATGAATTTATGCGTGGATATAATTACATTTATTCTATATTTTAACCCTACACTGATGTTTTTTTAGGTTAAGTGCCACTGCCCGGTATACATTTGCCCGGTATACCCTACACTAATGTTTTTTGGAGGTCAAGAGCCGTTGCCCGGTATATATTTGCCCGATACTCCAAACACTGATGTTTCTTGTAATCTATCGTCAGGAAGTATTAAAATGTAGAATAAATATAAATATATCAAATAAATATAAAAATATTAACGAATAAATTAATATAAAATTGGATGTAACAAATATTTCGGACATGCACCACGCGACTACGTAAATGTCGACATTCTCCAGATTTCGGTGTTTCACCGTAACATACATACATATATATATATATATATATATACAGGGCCCGCGCTAAACATTCCCCACTTCGCAAAATGCAATAAAATCATAAATTTAGCAAATCAAATAAAATTTTGTTTTGGTAAATAGTTTTTCCACAGGAAAGAAAAATTCATACTATTTAACTTGATATTATTTAATCAATACTATTAAACTTGATCCTCAAAATTACGTCAAAAAGAATTTTTCTAAATAAATCCGTGTTTTTTATTTGATAACAGTAATTTTCAGTAGATGCACCACACAACCATTTAGAACTGGGTACAAATAATATAAACCTGAAACAAACTATAGTAAAATAGTTTTCTATGGGGGAAAAAATAATAAAAAAAAATTCTAAAATTTTTTTTTCGAAGACTTTCAAAAATTAGCAAATACTTTAGACAGATAGGTAGGAAGACTATTNATTTAGAGAAAACGCGGAAAAAATATAATGAAGATTTATGAAAGGAGAGTAGATAAAAAAAAATAATTAAGCTAAATACTTCATCCGTAATAATTTAGTGAAAAAATAATTTAAAAATTAAAAAAAAATGTTATGAAATCATTTAAGGGCCGATAACAAAATGACGCAAAAAATATAATCTCTTCCTCAGCTCACACGATTATATCCGCAATAAAGAGTGCTTTCTAATATTGTATTCATATAGCCAACGCAAAATGCATGTATACATTTGTGTAAGGAGCACCAAAAAAATTAAAACGGAAAAAGAACTTGTTAAGCAAAAAATGCATGATTGTGAAGTAAGAAATCATATTGATAATATTAATTCAAATTTTTCAGATTTGAATATTAAAGAAAGAAGAAAACATCTGCATTATTGATTTTATACGGTAAACGAAATTATTTTAAGTTTAATACAGTTAAGCTAATAACATAGAATTCTAATGTTTCTAGAAGCATTTATTTAAATACCATTTTTAATTAAGTGAGTAGAATTAAAAGAATTTGAAGTAATGTTTTTTTTTATAGAAAAAACAAATAGACGAACTACTCCAAAATTCGCTAAGAAATAATGGATAGCCAAATAATGTAATTAAATTCAGCATTAAATCATGTGAGATAAATATAAGTTTTAATTAAAAAAAATTTGTTAGCTAAATTTATATTTTTACCAAGTGCAAATTAAACTCGAGCAAATCCATGGCTGAAAATGCTCTAATATTTAATAAGAAATGTTTAAAAATAAAAAAAATATTTTTCATTAAATGTTATTATTTGTAACATAAAAAAATTTATAATTTAAATACAGCCTTATTATTTTGTTTATTATTATTATTTTTTTAAAATCCATCATAGAACTGATGACTCAATTTTGGGTTTAGCCTTGTCATTTTGAACCAATCCAGAAGACAAGGAAACTCTTGGATCAGTACCCCCAGGGGTATTGATTTGTTATGGGAACATGGAAGACTTTGTGACAGATTTAACGTGCATCAGTCGCCATTAACTACAAGGGGAGTCTTCGGCTTGCGGGAATCGAACCCATGAACTCTTGGACATAGTCCCAGTGCCTTAACAACCAGGCTATTCGGGCCTAACCTTATAATTTTTATTTTATAACAGTCGTTGAACAGCCGACCAATTTTATGGGTTTACGACTACTGATACTCAACTGCGTAGCCTTGTAATTTTGAACCCAATCCAGAAGACAAAAGAACTGCTAGATCGAGTATTGGGAGAAATTTGCCTTCGTGGAGGATTTTTTGATGGAGTTAACCCACATTTGCGTTGCATGAAGAGGAAGACCACGAGAACCTCACACGGTTAGCCCGATGGCAAGTGAACTCTAACCCATGATCCGTCTACCACTGAGGATATTTCAAGTCAGCACTGTCTCTGCGCAGGCCGGATGAGGAATTCGTATAGACTGGGATTTGAACCCGTCTCGCCGCATTGGAAGGCGAACTCTCTATCCCTTGAGCCATCGCGATTCTAACCTTATTAATTATAAACTTTGAATTATCCAGTATAATATTTTTATCTTGCGTATATACAGTTTGGGCGAATCCAAGGCAACTAACAAATCTAACGCGCTTCTGTACTTCAGTAAGAACACGCCATAAAAAGCTCTCTTTAAACTTTATTTATTCTTCTATTTTCATATTTTATAAGCGTGGTCTTACTGAAGTACAGAAGCACATTTGAATTGTCAGTCAAGGCAACTGACAACTGGATTGGCCCGAATCTGGATGTGCGCAAGGTAATAATAATATACTGGATAGTTCAAAGTAATTATTGAGGTGGAATTTTAATTTCAAAATTTTAATATTAATAAGGTTGAATTTTATTTATGCAATTTCTATATTAGTGCTTTTAGAGAAATTATTAAGATGTAATGAAAAATAAAAGTTTTATTTCTATAAATTAAATATTCGAAGTTTTTCATCCCGGCTTAGCCCGAAATGAATTTGCACACTGTAAAAATACAAATTTAGTTAACAAGGAAATTTTTAATTATAAAATTCAATTAACTCTACGATTTTATACAGAATTTAATTATATTAGTTAGCTATCCCCTGTTTCTTAACAAGTTTTGGAAGAGTTCGTCTGTATGTTTTTAGATGTTTTATGTTTTGTATAATGTTTTATGTTTATATATTATATGTTTTATGTTTGTTAATATGTTTCATGTTTATATAAATTAAAATGAAAATTTCCCTTAACACTATTTANTGTTTTTTTTACTCATTTAAATCTTTTAAGTAAAAAGAAGCACAGAAACTCCTTGAGATTGCAAAGTTAATGGAAAAAATATTTTTATTTTTAATTCCAAATTTTGTATTGCTTTTGTGTTTTTCTAGTTTTTTTAATGTGTATATATATATATATATATATATATATATAAAATTTAAATTTTTCTTGATTATCAGTTTTTTGATAATATGATAATAGGACAGGTTTTATGCTTTAAACTCCGATTTTTTTGTAACTTTTTCAGCAGATTTCGAATTCCTTTTCCATTTTTTTCTTTGCTGAAATTCTAATTTGTAACTTCTAACATGTATACTTTTTGATCTCATACTGTGAAGTACTTTAAAAATATATAATAAATATGGTTATTACGTAACACCCTGTATATAAAAATACGCTAACTGTAATAATATAACTTAAAAATATTTATCAAAACTAATTTTCAAATTAAAAAATATTTAACCTTGAAGCATTTTAAGGTAATACGTTTCTTAAGTTTTATTAAATTTTTTCATAAATTTAATAATCTCTAATTTTCCATTTACTTTAAAAATTAAACTTTCTTACTGTTATAAACTTAATTTTTGAGGTAATGAACTTAATTCCATTCCCAATTTATATGAAATTGTTTTGTATTAGAGTTGTCAGAATTATTTCATTAAAAAAATTGTCATTTGTGGAACATAATGATAGAAATAATTCAGAGAATTATTTTCTGGACATTACTTTCGTAACATATCAAATACAATATGACTTTTACACTGTACGAAGTCTGCATTTTTTCAATCCAGCAAGTATTAAGTATTGGAAAAATAGACTCGATATACAGTAGTATGAACAACTAAATAAAACTTTATAAATTTAATCTATAATTCTTAATTAATAGATTTTCAGATTTTTTTTTAAAGCTTATTGTTATATTTATCTTAATATTTTGACGATAATTTAGACATTTTTGCTAAACTTATTCCCAAGAGGATAATGTCTATCAGAATAATACATAGCTATCTTTAGGTATTAATATTTAATTTGAACACTTTCCCTTTTTATCCAGATTTTTTTAAAGCTTACTGTTATATTTACTTTAATATTTTGAGGATAATACAGACATTTTTGCTAAACTTATTCCCAAGAGTATAATGTCTATCAGAATAATACATAGCTATCTTTAGGTATTAATATTTAATTTGAACACTTTCCCTTTTTATCCAGATTTTTTTAAAGCTTACTCTTATATTTACTTTAATATTTCGAGGATAATACAGACACTTTTGCTAAACTTATTCCCAAGAGGATAATGTCTATCAGAATAATACATGGCTATCTTTAGGTATTAATATTTAATTTGAACACTTTCCCTTTTTATCCAGCTTTTTTAAACCTTATTGTTATATTTATTTTAATATTTTGAGGATAATACAGACATTTTTGCTAAACTTATTCCCAAGAGGATAATGTCTATCAGAATAATACATAGCTATCTTAAGGTATTAATATTTAATTTGAACACTTTCCCTTTTTATGGAGTCTCGTTGGAGGAACCATCATAACACTTTACGTGAAAGGTAATTACAAACTGTTTACGTATGGGATGGGCCACTAAAAATTAATATCGAAGCAATATTTATAGACACATGTGCGAGATATGAGACAGTGAGAAGGAAACTTTAATATTTCCCAAAATAATTTTCCCTACAACTTTAAAAGTATGGTAGAAATTTTCCCTTCGTATAATCCTTTTTGAAGTAATGTCGAGGCAAACGCAATTAGTTATAATCCGTCGCTTTAAAAGTTTATCTTTATATTGCAACGCAAATGAGAAAAAATGGTACACGTTGTTGTCTTTGAACAAATTCATTTTACATCGAAATCAGTTTATTCACCCTCTTAATTTTGAAATTTTTCTCATGAATTGATTTTTGCTTTCGTCATTTTGACTTTTAGGATTCTTATTAATTAACCTTATGTAGTTCCTTATATTAAGTTGTTTGCTTAATGTTAACCAATGGCTTGAATTCTATCATTAAGAAAAATTTATGGATTTAAATGACTTTGTATAAAATGTTTTTATACTGCCCTCTGTTTTATTGAATGTAGGATTTTTGGTATTTTTTTGAATGATAGAATCTTTGGAGTTATGTATCCTTAGGAAAATCTCAGCATTAGTTTGTGGCATAGTTTCTACATTTGTTAGCGAAATCACCATTGAGAGAGATTTATTGGTTTAAATGATTTTGAATGAAATGTTTTATGAATTTTCTTAGGTTTATTGAATATACGTTTTCTTTTAATAATAGCCATGCAGCAATAGTTAACTTTAGTTTTTGAGCTGATGCTTGATTTTGATATTGCAGAATTCAACAAATAAATAAAATAAATAGAAATGAATAAATAAATAAAGCTTATGCTACTGTTTTCATAGGTTATTTCGATCTATCTAGTTTGAGCATAAAAATTTCCTTTTATTTGTAAAAACTAAAATTGTAAGAAAAAGGTTAGTAACGGTTTTAATATGGCTGTTACTCTTTGCTGAGCTAACTTATAGTGCTCTTAGTTATTGATTAATAAATTCTGTATCATAAAGAAAACCATAACAAAACATTTATTTAAACAGTTTATTGAAGAGAAAATATTATTAATACTAAAATAATAACAACGAATAAATTTAAAAAAGTAAATACAAAATAAAAGTAAATACAAAAATAAATTTAAAAAGGAAAGTAAAAATAGAAAAGTTAATTAAGGTGCATATGAGCACTTTAAAATCAGTTTTTAAGAAACTCAAACAAAAATTATTTTGAAATTATTTATTATTATATAGTCACTTGTTATTTGTTACACTAAGTTCATTCTGTTCCGATGTCAATATATCTATACACAAGTTTTTAAAGTGTGTTATGCTCATTAGCTACGTACACTGTTAGAATTTTGTAACAAAATACGGTAAAAAGTATTGACCCTCAAGGTGACAGTGCTTTTTAACGTGAAATCTATTTTTCATGAAACATGTAAAGGAATATATCATAATTTCTGATATACCATAATTTTTGCAGTAATAATTACCGTAAAATCATTGAGTCACTTGCATTAAATAAATATTGTAAAAATTACAGCGCAATATTTTACGGTATAAATGGAGATTACGGATGAGGGCACTTGAGCTGTAAGCGAAATTTTATTAATTAGTATTTTTTGAAGTTTTTATTACTAGTTAAGTTTAAAAAGCATTATAAGAAGCAGACTACATAGACTACAGTTTCATACTCAATAAATTTTAAATTTGCATAGTTTTTCGAAAGAAAATTTACAGATAGTTCTATTATAGAGTAAAACTAATTATAATTGTGCATTTGCTTAGATAATTTGTACTATACAGTTTCGAACAAAATTTTTTAAATACAATTGTAAAATTAATTACATAACAATAAATATTGAATCTTCTATCTAGAATCAACTATTATTAACTACTTTTAGTGCGCTAACTGAACTGTGTGGGAGTCAGGGAAGTGGCCTTGCATCAGAAAGGTTCTGGGTTCGAATCCAGGGTAAGGCATGGAGGTTCTTTCATTCTTTGTACTACCTGTCCTTACTGTGGGAGCAACGTTGGCCCACCTAATATGGTGTCCCTGAAAGAGTGGCCAGCAAATATGCCCTTCAGATGACGAAGGTCATTCCCCAGGTGGGAATTGAAAAAAAAAAACAAACAAATTAACAAATCTGCCTTGTAAGTTCTCGAATTGACGAAATTCTATCCAGAAAAAAACTTTTAGTGCTACATTTCAGTTTTCGTACCGAGATTTACAGTAGCTTCGTATTGTTGTAGAGTAAACTATTCGGATTCATAAAAATTATTGATTTATTTTAGCTGAAAAATTGCTTCAAATGTAACTCAAACTGGCATATTGAAAAAAAATTGCAAAAAGTAATATACCAAAATACAAATCATAATTTTTCAAATTTAAACGTAGATAAATTTAAAAAAAAAACTTTGAAGTGTTTTCTAGTACCGGTTTGTAAGGATTTTTTAAAAACAAAAAGAAATAGCTGTGAAATAATCTTGCTGTCAACTTTCTACTTTCACTTTAATTTTGTGTGAACAAAATGAAATTTTCTTTTAGTCAAACTGGATCGATCTAGCAACCTTATGTAAATAGGAAAATGTGCCAGAGGGAAAAATACTTTTGAAAAATTTGCAAGAAAAACTAGTTGCATTTAGACGAATATAAAAACTGTTGCATAAAATACAAAAGATTCGGCACTAAGAACCAAAAATTTGAACAATATTCTACAAATACATTTAATACATTTAGTTGTTTTCTAATGGAAGTTTCAATAACTGATTAAAAAAGTATTTTTGCTGTTACTTGAAAAAAGTAATTTTCGCCTCATTGTTTTACTACAAGTAATGGCAAATTTAAGAAAAAAAAGAAAATAAAAAGTAAAATTTAAACAAATTAAGTTGATAATAAAATTGTGCAAATAACTACTACTTACAAGTACCCATTTTGTTTGTTTATCAATGTATTAAGTCCGTTAATTATAAAATCTTATTATAATTAAGCATTATTTCGATTTTTAGACTAAAAATTAATCAGTAATGTATATAGTTTTGTATTACTTTAGTTTAGGAATGTTGGAGTGATGATACTTGTTAATAGTTCTAAAACAACTGGCTTTTTTAAAAATTTTCATGAGTGTTTTATATGTTTATATGTTTGTCTAACACAAGTATAACCCTTTTTCGTAGATAAAATTGATTCTGACGTAAAATATCTAAATTTTAAATTATTGCTTAAATGTATTGCATTTTAATTGACTTTTGCGAATAAATCTAAATCTTAAAAATGAATAATAATAATTTAATAACATTTAGAGAAAATACTCTTGAGGGAGTTTCACATAATTGGAGGAGTTTGAACGAATAAAGCTGCAAAAGTATTTAAATAAATCTACTATATGATAATTGCCATAGTTAAAGTTTAACTTTAGAGGAGTTTTGGTAATAAATAAATTTATGCAATTGAAAATGCATTTTGAATTAATTTTGGAACTGTCAAACAAAGTAATTTTCAGGTTAAGTATTTAATTTCGTCTTAACTTTGTTATAAAAATCTGAAATTTGTTTTACCAAGTAAACTCGTAGAAAGAATAGATTTTTATTGAAATATTTAGGAATTAAGATGATTGAATAAATATAAATAAGTTATTAAAATAATAGTTTATTTTTTTCAATAATTCGTTGAACTTTTTGAAAAACCTTGGAAAGTGTACGACCAACTATTTCATTAATTATATACATTAATTTATAAGAGTTGGTGGGAAGCCATTTTTTAACCTAAGATTAATGCAACCATTTGCTGATAACTTCATAAAATACAAAAAGAAATATCAACAAAGAGTTATGTTTGCATGCTACAGTAAAGGTTTGCGTGGGGTCAAAGAGAAAGGAAGATTGAGGATCTATTTTCACATGTTCGTTATGCGTTGGTTCATTTGATAATTTCTCCTCAAGTTCATTTGTCGTTATAAACACAGAATTTTCAATTTCAAGTTTGTGGCCATTCATTACAGTATGTAACATTTTGAAAATTCTACCCAAAATTCACCAAAAAATTGACTTAGAAATTGACTCAATTTAAGTTTTAAGCTAAATAAATTTCTCTTTATAAATCAACCTCAATTAATCAAGGAATGGCCCAGTTATAAATTTTAATAACATCCACTGTTGTCGTTGTAGGATTTTGGTCCAAGGCCGCAGTTGAAGAGTGACTTAAACAGTTTCAGGTAAGCTTATGCATGAGTACTGTTTTGTTGTTTTACCACTTGAACTGTCACTCGCGCAAAACGGTGACTCGTGTTTGCAATGCTTTATGTATTCTGAAATTTGCTGTGAGTGAATTTTCAATTTAGGTTCTGAATGTTTTTCGTTGTAATTGTGATCTACAATGTTGCAAAAGCCCGCCCCGATGCTGTATAGGTAATTCATAATTATCAAATGGTATTCAGTCCATCACTACTTGGTGATTTGCTACAATTGTTATACGGAGTTGAAGAAGCCATTGCTTCCATTCCTCCAGACGTGTCAACCTAAGTATCAAATAAAATGAATTGGACTTAAGGTTGGATGCGTGCCATGTATGNCAATAATTCGTTGAACTTTTTGAAAAACCTTGGAAAGTGTACGACCAACTATTTCATTAATTATATACATTAATTTATAAGAGTTGGTGGGAAGCCATTTTCTAACCTAAGATTAATGCAACCATTTGCTGATAACTTCATAAAATACAAAAAGATATATCAACAAAGAGCTATGTTTGCATGCTACAGTAAAGGTTTGCGTGGGGTCAAAGAGAAAGGAAGATTGAGGATCTATTTTCACATGTTCGTTATGCGTTGGTTCATTTGATCATTTCTCCTCAAGTTCATTTGTCGTTATAAACACAGAATTTTCAATTTCAAGTTTGTGGCCATTCATTACAGTATGTAACATTTTGAAAATTCTACCCAAAATCGACCAAAAAATTGACTTAGAAATTAACTCAATTTAAGTTTTAAGCTAAATAAATTTCTCTTTATAAATCAATCTCAATCAATCAAGGAATGGCCCAGTTATAAATTTTAATAACATTCACTGTTGTCGTTGGAGGATTTTGGTCCAAGGCCGCAGTTGAAGAGTGACGAACTGTCACTCGCGCAAAACGGTGACTCGTGTTTGCAATGCTTTATGTATTCTGAAATTTGCTGTGAGTGAATTTTCAATTTAGGTTCTGAATGTTTTTCGTTGTAATTGTGATCTACTATGTTGCAAAAGCCCACCCCAATGTTGTATAGGTAATTCATAACTATCAAATGGTATTCAGTCCATCACTACTTGGTGATTTGCTACAATTCGTATACGGAGTTGAGGAAGCCATTGCTTCCATTCCTCCAGACTTGTCAACCTAAGTATCAAATAAAATGAATTGGACTTAAGGTTGGATGCGTGCCATGTATGTATGATACACATTATGGTGAGTATAATAGATGTTCAGAATGCTCAAAATACATTGCGCAATTAATGATATGCATTGCGTATATGGAACATTCGTTATAAAAACTAAATTAACTTGTGTTTTGACTCATATTTTATTTATTAATAGTCTGAATTAAACAGTTATAACATACCATTCCAAATGATATATTCTTATATTCTTTTAAGAACTTGCAGTATATATAATTATAAGTCACTGAATGAATATGCAACAAGAAGGCTTTTTAGTTTCAATTACTATTTTTTTCAGCAAAGAGAATATTTAACTCCATTTTAAGAAGCATAAAACAACTTATTCAAGAAAGGAAATGTATGAATTTTTTGATTTTCTTAATTCACAAGGGTTTCTAAATTATGTATTTCGCTCAATACTTTTTGTAACAGTTATCTGAAAATAAATTGTTTCTCTTATATACTTACATTATAATTTCTCTGGAGTAATGAGAAGCTAAATTCAGTTTTATTATTTTTCACTCTCTTTCAACTCTTAGGTTGCTTTAGATGTAAATTAAAAAAACAGTTTCCTTAAAAAAACTAACTCGCAACTGAAAGAATAAAAAAAAATTAACATATGGTTTATTTAGTTTTTTTTATGTATAAACGAGAGAAAGTATTTAAGCTATAGTGTTAAACTGCAAAAATTTATAATTCTAAGATGCTCACTGTACCAAAAATTGTGCACTCATCATAATATATTTCTTTAGTTTTTTAAATTGAATGGTAAACAAAATTTAATGGAAATAACAGGCAGAATTAAAAACATTTTTTATGGATTCAAGTTACTCATTAACAATAGAGTGGTTTGGGGAATGCTTTATTGCTTACGAGAAAATACTAATATGAATTCCACAAGCATTTAAACTCTGGAAACAATATTCAGAAGCAAAGTAAAATGAAAACATCTAAAATAAATAAATTTATCACTATATTGCCCCAAGACTTCAATTATAGATAATCTGTTTTACATGGTAAAGTTAACTGCACAAATATAGTCTTTTCTGGTAAAATTATAAATCTGAGTTTTAGAGCACTATATATTTTGGTACCATAACAGTAAGCTTCCTGATACTTAACTCATCTAACTTACAGCAGTTTACTTTTCTTTCACCAAAGGATAATTTTTGCTTTTATTATTAAAATTTAATGCTAAGATTTTTCATTGATTTTAAAGGCCTATTTTAAATATACACTACCCTTCATAAAGGGAAGAGACACTTTGAGTTTTTGACATTTCTTCAAATTTCTCAAGCAGTACTTAAAGGATTATTTTATAACTTTAGAGATGTTTAGTTCATGATTTTATTACTTAGAAATAAGATTTAAAGCTTTCAGAGCTTTGAAAGACAGACAATAAATTGTGGGAGAAAACAAGTATTTTTGAACAACCTATACCCTATACTGAAAATTAAACAATACGTTTGTAACTTGTATCAGTTACTTCAGTTGTTTATTGAAATAACCTGCATTAAATTTCCTAAAACTAGAGTAAATACTTGCATTTATGGAGATGTGGACATTTTTATAAAAAATGGATTTTTCGTCGTACATTTTTTGTTATAACTGCGTAAATTTTCAAGGGAATCAAACAATATTTTTGGAGCAGTTTAAAATTAATTGCAATATTATTTATTTAAAAACAAATGTTAAGAACTGTGCAAGATATAAGTATTTTTGGCATTTCCGTTATACTGCGCATAAGCGGAAAAAATTCAAAATTTTTTTTGCTTTCTTAATTTTGCAGTAAGCTGTTTTTGGCAACTAATGAAAAAAGTTTAGTTTGAATATCTTCAAAATTTAAAAAGATTCAACGATTTTCTAAGTAGTTTTTGTACTTTCTAATCTCAAAACTATTAGGGGTTTTCCACAAATTTTATTTTGTCTCCTAAACAAAATTTAATAACAAATGATAATGCTTTACAATAATCGTCCGGAAGCCAACATATGACAGTATAAGGAAAAAAACACAGCTTTATGGGGGATGATGTTCCACAATCCAGGTCTCATTTTTAATAAATCTTGTGTAATAGAACAAAATGAAATTTCAGGAAATACCCCTGATCGTTCTGAGCATTTTTTCGAAAAGTTCAAATATTGTTTAGAAAATTGTTTGAAATTTTTAATATATTTAAATAAAAATTTTATCATTCATTGCCAACTACAATTCACTAGAAATCGGTTACAAAAATTTAAAAAAAAATATCGAAACCTCTATGATACTCTTCCATTATAGGGTAGTGTAGATTAAGCTTTTTATATGATCAATTGAATCACCTTTAAAATAAGGTGCGAAAACATAATTTTTCTGTATTCTTTTTGACTGATTCGGATTTGTGGCCCTCAAAATAAATGTAAGAGAGGAAGCCAAAAATTGGATCATGTGATATATATTTCAATTTGTAGCTTAACCTGTTCAAAAATATAATTGAAAAATTAATTTTTGAATGCACATTCTTATGAAAAGTCTAAGATTGATTTTTCAATTTGTCTCAACCTATTTAAAAATATAACTAAAAAGTGAACCATTATTGAATGTAATAAATTTGATGGGAATGAAAATTTTAAAATAGTTCGACAACACATTTTTATGAATTATTTTTCTCTGGCTCTCTAAGTTAGGTTATCACAAGTAAAATCAATGTTGATTTCCTAACATAGGCGATTACGGAACCAAATTCAAAAGGTATATGAAACCACATGTTTCTTACATTGATACTTATGTTGTTCAAGCGTGTCTCGATAAACTTCATAGAAATGTAACAAAAACTTAAAAAACAAAATTGAATTTACCATTTAAGCCATAGGAAAATTGTGGTAAATTCTGATATCACTGGTTAAATGATGATATTTGTATAGTTAGTCTTTCTTTTGAAAGATTGTACTTCTAAGTTATATTAGGGTAAATCTCATAGTATGAAGCTGCACCAAAATAAGCAACAAATACAAAATAAGTGTTATGTAGTAGGTACCATGAACATATAGTATAGTGATATTAGGGTATTTCTCCGCTTCATTAAGCGTTAAAAATCTATTAAACAACACTTATAGTACGCAAAAAAANAAAAAAAAAAAAAAAAAAAAAAAAAAAAAAAAAAAAAAGGGACCACACAGAATAACTTCTGATCTAATGATCGGATCTTCACGTTCTAGGGCTCAATCTTAATGGCTCAAGTGGTTGACATTAAATATACTAACTAATAAGTGAAGACGATATTTTTAGTTACGAAATCAGACACAAAAACGTACTTTCTCTGATTAAATATACCTTATTTTCAACCAATTCGGATTTCCGACCCCCACAATATGGGAGGTGCCTGCAGTCTGTAAAATATTGTCTCAATAGTTTGGTCAGGAGAGCAGTCCAAAGTTCGGACCACTTAATGTTAATTTTACTTTTTGCGTATTTTGCAATTTTCTGAGAACTTTTTTTTTACCGAATTTAAAAAAATTTGCATACAATTATACAATTCGTTTATTCACAGATAATTCCACGCAAAAAATAACTTTCAGTAAATATTTATCATTCATTATTATTTTTTTAATAATGGTCAAAACATTTTGAACTGGAATACAATTGAAATACAATCTTTTGCATCATTTTAAAGAGCATAACTTAACATGGCAAAATTCAAAATTTGAGTAAAATTGATTGAAAAGCTCCTGAGAACTTGAATTTCAAAAAAGTCAGATACTTAAAATTCCATACATAAAATTAATTAATTCATTTTTCAATTTTATTAGACGTTGTGTAAAAATAAATCACATTTAAAAATCCAAAAAAGTCAAATATCACTAATTAGTTTCGATGAATCAAGTGTTGAAAAGTTCTTGTAATTTCCGTATTCACAAAAAAGTATTTTTTAAGAACTACAAACTTTATGGTCGATGAAAAAATATGAAACTCATGATAAATTTTCCTTCCTTATTTTGTCTTTAACCCCCTGTTATTGAGTAATTCTTTCAAGGGCAATAGTTGACCTTGTCAAGAAGTCAGTCAGCTTTATCTTCTCACATATTTACTCGCCTGAAAAGCTTATTTTGGAGAATATGAAGTTTCTAATCACAAGATATAATAAACTAACATATTACAAATGAGGATTCTGCTTGCAGTTTGACAGGTTTTTTTTCGGTAAAGTAACCACTTTGTCTTCTTGTCTATATATAGTTCACTAAATAGCAATTTGTTTATACATTATTAGCTATGAACTATACTTTAACCCGTTTGAGTGTGATACTTTGTCTTCTTGTCTATATATAGTTCACTAAATAGTAATTTGCTTATGCATTATTAGCTATGGACTATACCTTAAACCATTTGAGTGTGATATTATCATTTGTAAATAGTTCAATTTATTCAAATGTTTTAGAGAAAAGAAAAGAACAAAATTGAAATTTATTGAAAATATAATTTTAGATGTTTACAAATTAGAAAGTATGGTCACTTTGTTTGAGAGTGATATTTCGAAAATAATTTCGAACAAATTAATATGACGGAAGGAGTTGTTCTCCCATCCATTTAAATTAAATTAATGAACTCCTTTAGGAATATAGCAGTATTCAACAGTTGTACAAGTGCTCATGCTCATACATGAGCCTAAATGTAAATGTGCCTGAATACTCAACAAAAAATTTAAACCGTCGAATAATTTGGATCTTAACCAATTTGATTCTTATATTTTACGCCGACACAAACAATATTTGCACTGTAAAAAAAGCTAAATTTACAGAAAAAAATGCCAGTTGGTGTATCAGCATTAAATCGCTTATTTTAGAAGAAATATAGTGTTTTTTAAATAGGAGTGGTTATTTAAGCAGGTAGGTTATTTAAGCTGATAAGTGCTGTTATTTTAACAAAATAACTCTGCCATAACAAAACAAAAAAAAACATTATTATTTTATTAAAAAAACGTAACTTATAAAAATATGCGACAATTTAACTTACCAAAAAGTTATATTTAAAAAAAGATAATAATCAGGTAAATTATCAATTCGACTATGAAATAGTATCGCAAGTTTACTTATGCAATGTTCAAAACAGTAAAATAATTTCTTACAAGTGAGAACAAGGATAGAAAAAAATTATTAAATAATTTGAAAAAAAGATAAAATTATCTGATGCTAAGCAAAAATGCAAAGCAAAAACTAGAATTTGAATTGACAGTTTTAATCCGCTTATGATTAGGGTAAAAAACAGCTTTAAACTGTCAAATATATTGAAAAAGTGTGTAAAAAAAGAATTTTTTGAGTGACCGGGGATTGATTAAGAACTGTAAAATCTGTATCTATCTTTGAACAGTTTTTTTTTCTATAAAGTAAAAAAAATGTTGCATAAAAAAACTTTATATGTTTTAAAAATCGTTTACATTTTAATATTGATTATATTTTATTTTATTTTTAGAAATTTTCAGATAGACTGTATTTTATGACCTACATTAAAAAATGCATTCAAATTATCAAAAATGTAAATTTAAGTGTAAAATGTTTTCAGTAGAAACGTTAAAAATGATCTTTCAGCGGCTTTTTTACAACTAATAAATTAAATTAAACAACTAATAAATTAAACAACTAATTAATTAAACAACTAATAATTTTAAAAATTCTTTATATTAGATCTCTGTTTCATACGTAGCTGTTAATATTTATTCATTTTAAATGATAACAAAAACAAAAAAAATCCTTTCCCTACCATTTATTTCTTTTTGCATTAAAAAAAAGGCATTTTAAAGCAAATATTTTTTTTAGTTTCCATTTAAAATAATTAAACTTATTATTAATTGTTTGTATGTTTATTTTTCGCATTAGCAACTTCTATTAAGATTAAAAGAAATATCTCAGAATAAATGGAACAATAAAAAAATATAAACAACATAACAATACGATACCATTCAGATCTAAAACTCGATTTCTTTTTCATATCTAAAGTGATAGCTTACAATTTTTTTCGGAGCTCGTCCGGTTTTAGTAAAGACCCGTAAAATTCAATTTTCTTCAATTTGGTCTTCGGTTACATAGGAAAAAAAAGATGATAGAACAATGTGCTTTTTTATTATTTGATATTTGGAACATTGTCTTTTTTAACGTCATGACTCAAAGAACTTTTTGTTATTTATCTACTTTTAAGCCCCACGCTTTTAATCGCATTTTTATGGCAATGTAATTACAACTGAAAAAATAAGTTGTTTTTCAGGAAAATAAAACTGAATGAATGGAAAATTTAAAAAATAAACTTGAAGATGGATTTAATTTGATCTATGACCACAAAATGTCTTTCGTAAAAAATGTAGTCATGTAGAAATATTGAATGATATTATTTGGTATGTTAAAAAATAAATGTCGTCTTAATAGTTTTAATTAATAATGCTTGAAGTTTAACTAATGAGTGTATTAAATGAATTTAAGATGGAAAAAAAATTTAAAAACTGCGTTTTTCAAATGGATGAAAAAAGACAAAAAAGGGGGGGAGGACAGAAGAAATAAAATTAAATTTATTATAAGTTCATGAGAAGTTTATTTTAAAAGTTATTTTCTTAAAGCTTATTTTTAAAGTTTAATTAATAATACTTGAAATATTATTAATTAAACTTGAAAATAAATTTTTAAACCTGCATTTTTTTCAGACTAAAAAGATGAAAAACGAAGACCTAGGACATAGAATTGTTAAAAAAACGTCGGGTACATCGCCTCGGATTTGACAGAAATAAAGTTATGTTCTTCCTTCAAGTCTATTCGAAAACAGCAGTATTTAAAACTTATTACATATTTTGTTTCATTGTTTTCTTTTTTTTGAGTTTGAGCCTGGTTGTTTGTTTATGACAAAAACTAAACTATGTGAATTAGGTAACAATAAATGACGATAAATTTTGCTTGCCCCATTTGGGAAATATGCATAACTTTCAATGGCTTGGGAGGGGGAGGCACAGAGTCCCAGTGGGAATTTGAGCACTCTTATTAGTCTAAAAGGGGCTGGACTATTAAGGATATATTCTGATTTAGTGACTATCTGGTAAGAGATTTATTCTCCTAAAAGTGAGATAATGATTTAAACTTGTATTTCCATCTGACCCATAGTTCCAATAAAGATTTAAAGAATCTAGTCCGTTAAAATGTGGTCAGAATTTTGACCAGCCACAAGTTGTATTTGGCTGCAAAAGGAGAAAAATTTCTGCTGTTGAAAGACAGAAAGGAATTTAAACATTTAATTCCATCTATTCCAGACAAAAGTGGAAATAAAAGAACTTTAATGATGTCAGAATTTTGACAGACCAAAAATTATGTTTATCGGTGAAATGTAGAAAAGGTAGACGTTCAGAAAACCTTTTAAGACCTGCATCGTTATGAAACACGGAGTTTCTTTAAAGGTTTAAGAAATCTATAGATAGTCATTAATGGGACGAAATGTTGAATGTAAAATTACATTTTCGCTAACAAGACAGCGAGTTATTAAATATGGTTTAATAAATTTAAAGTGTTTTGTGATCAGTTTATGCTTGTATTTGTTTTTAAATAAAACTATGTTTAACTACATATAACGGTTATGTAGTTATATTTTAATGTTAAAGTAAAGAAAACCTCTATTCGCTTTTTAATGATAAAACTTAAAATTAGGCGGGTTATTAAAATTAGTACTATTTACAAGATATTTATGTATAGCAGTTTATAATTCAAAAAGTACTTTAGTTTCTCACAATTTAAATAATAATTTTGAAAAAAAAATAGAAAATAATATCAAATTGGTTTTCTATTTGAAATTATTATTAAATACGGGGAAAAATGTAAACACCATTTTCACATTGCATATTGATTTATAATTAATTATATAGATCAACTATATTATTATTAATTTTACAACATAATTTTATAGTAATTTTACAAATGTTTAATACTATTCTTGATAACTATGTAGAGTTATCAAGAATAACTAGTTATAAAAACAACTAACAACTAACAACAACTAACTATAGAGTTATCAAGAACAACTAATGTTAAAGTAAGGAAAAAAAATATTTATTTTTTTTAAAACTATCTTAGTTATTAATATCGGTACAATTTAAAAATATTTATGCATAGATTTAGATACCAAATTTTTTTTTTGATTTTTTATGATTTATTAAAATAATTTAAAGTTGAGAAATTGAAAACAATTTCTATTTTTTTGATAAAGTGAAGCATATTATGACGCGTGTTTTTAATAATTCTCTCAATCAAAAAAAATCTGTTCTACGTTGAACCAAAATAATGTGCAATTTTTTACAACCATAATAAGGTTTTAGATTAAGCTCTGTTTCTGCACAATTTCATATATAATAGCGTGCAATCTTGTTTAAAAAACAAAAAATGATACAGCTAATTTAAACAATAATATTATTTGCAATTGGTAATAATTTTCAAGGAATGTAAAAACATTCTGATGCTTAAAAACAACGAGCATAGAGGGTAAAGAATTGCAAATCTAAACTAGAATTCGATGATCGTACGAGTGTTCAATAAGTAGCGAAATCAACAAAACGTCAATTTTTTAAAATGATATTTGAAATTTTTGCAACTGAAGATTTGGTAAAATGAGGAACAAGAAATAATTTCAGAATACATATAATACATTTTGCACATTTTATTTAGATCATTTTCTTTCCTAATTTTGTACAAATAATTTAAAATGCATAACATAAATCGAGCAATAAATAAGTTAAATATTACTTCTAATATTATTAACTACAGGCTGTGAGTTGTTTAAAGTCAAAGTTTGAGTTCGTAAAATATTTTGAATTTAAAACTAATTTCTAGTTAAATGAAGATGCATGTTTTAGACATACAGAAATTGATTCTAGTTAGTTTAATTGATTTATTTTGTAAATAAGTTCTCTTTAGCATAAAAAAGGTGCAGAAATGCTATTTTTTTCGATTTTACTATGTGAAAGTATGTATATGTTTTTTGAAATGCAAAATTTAATAAAATTGTTCTGAACAAGTTGATGAATTTGTATAATGAATTTTACATGCTTTTTGATTATAAAGTGATGTAACTATAAAAATATTCTTCCAAAGTAAAGTTTTTTTAAACAAAGTTAAAGTTAATTACATAGATATATTAGCACAGTTGAAAGGCATTAGTAAAGTTAAATTTTAGAAGCAAAAAAAGGCAAAGTTAAGAGGCTTTGTACAACAACAATGTTGAAAAAATTGTGAAAGGAAATCTGGCTTTTCTTAAAAAGGGATTGTACACTGAGAAAAAAAGAATGGTAAAAACTACCAGAATGTGGTAAAATTTACCTTGTTTCTGTCTCAACAGGAACACTAGAAATCTCGGTAATTTTTACCAAGGCATTTTCGTAGCGAATTCGGTAAAATTAACAATAAAATATAGTCTTATAATATGTGATTAAATTTGATAAATGTGTTAAAATTTGGTAATTTCATTATGATATCTATGATAATGTCATTAAAATAATTTATTTAGTTAAATTACAGTTTTTTATTTTGTACTAAATACGTAGTAATGAATACTATAGTTTTGAAAACCGTAATTTCTGGTCACATGACGGAGAAATTACGCAAAAAAGGTTTAAATACCATATATTTCGATTTCTATTACTAGAATTGCGTTTTTTTTAATACCAGAAATGATTTTACAGTACAGTACTGTACATTAACCAGAATTTGTTCCTCCGTGTACCGAAATTTTATTGTATAAAATTATAAGCAATTCTTACAAAATATTCTGTTTATAATAAAACTGTTCAAAGTAGATAATGCAATAAATTCTGTGTATATGTATATTTTATCGAATACATTAAGCTTATGGAAAGCATAATTTTTGTTATAAGAAATAAAATTAGAGTATGATATATAAAACGATACTTAGGTGCGATTTATTTCAGACTAAATGTTGCTACCTTATTTCGGTATTATAATAGATTTGAAATCAGGAATTAGATTTGAAGCGCAACACGCACAGAAAATGTCTTATAATAATCAATAAAAGTACGCTCTCTTTTTATGCCCAACAAAAGCAATCTGAATATTGTTTGAAATAAGAATTTCAATTTTACGAAAATTGGTTAGAAGAACGCTTAGTTACTTTATTCTCAGAAAGCATATTAAATTATATTTTATGCCCCAATACCGAATAATTTTATGCCCGAGTAACTTTGTATTCTGAGATATCATATTTTAAGAAATGACATTTTATAAAGTTGAATTTAATATTAAGTTGAATTTAATATTTAAGAGTTTTCACATCTGATTCAGATAGCACTACGTGGTTTCAAACTTCGTCTTACTTTTACAAAAAGAAAATATTAATCCATAATTTTTTTTAATTAACTAATTAGAATAATTGAGTTTGAAATTGAAACAATTTGAGTTTACAATTGAGCAAAACAGTATGTTTAAATCGTGTTCTAAAATTAACAAGACTGAAATTTCTGTACAATTTTAAAATCAATGACTAGAAATATCTCCAATAAATTTCAATAAATTTTTATGATCCTTAAAAAAAGTTTTTACTTAGGAAATGGAATGGAATATTTAATTTCTGAAAATCTGGAAGAAACTAACAAGTTTTATTGGATTTCGAAGAATCGACGAAAGAGAAATTTGACATCATAGCATTTTTTCAATTGATGTTAAAGGTATTCATTTTTGGTACTGAATATTTTCATTCTAGGGGTTTTAACATAACAATCTAAGCACTAAACTAGCACTAAACTAGTAAGTCCTCTAATTTACAAGTTTGGCAGCTAATAATCCTAAGAAATTAAATCGAAAAATATTCTTAATAATGTAAAATTTTTACTTTATTCAGAAATTTGAAAGATTGAAAAGTCGTTACAAATAATGACCCATTCTTGAGACCAATGATAAAAAAATTAGATTAAAATGAAAAATCAGAAATAAAATAAATTGGAAGAACAAAGCTGGAAAAACTGTGGTAGTCGAATAAGGCAAATCAGTGCAGCTTGCATTAGCAAGAGCTATGGAGGATGGCGAAGAGCTAATGTCTTAAACTAAGTAACAGGAATTAATATGAATATTTTTGAATGCTAGAAACATGTTGATTCTTTTCACGGTTGCAATTTTTAAAGAAAATATAGTGTTTATATTATTAGTGTAATTGGTAGTAATATGTTTCAAAAGCCATCATCTTTAAGAAAAATCATAAACATGTGACCAGAACAAACATCAACATTTAGGCTAATTTCATTAAAACCATTTGGTTCCTTAGTATTGTCTTATAATAGTTAAATAACCCAATTGTTTTTCAGATTTTTTTAACTATTAAATATGTTTTGCTTAAAAATCATAAAAAATACTATTTGAATACCTTCAAGTTAAGAATAACAAAGAAATTTAGAATGCTTTTTTTTATAATTATTTTTTTTGTAAATGCTATTGCTTCAGTTTTCTTTTATAATTATATCTGTTACCTTTGAAAAATTTTCTCTGACATTTTTTTTTCGTTCAAATAAAAGATAATCCATGAAATAAAAGAACGCATAGTTTCTTTATTTGCTTAGTATTAATTTGCTCGGAAAGTAAATTCGATAAAGATAAATGGTAAGTTTTAGGAATTGACATTAATTACTCAATTTATTTGAAGTAATTGTGGTAATTAAGTCTAGTTCCTTTGTTATTTAAATCCACAGTGGGTGAGGTAAAACTTTATTTAATGTATATTTATAAATTGATCCAATTGCTTATAAGGTGTTAATTAAGATGATTAAAAAGTAAATCATACAGAGTTGGAAATTTTATACATTAAAACTTAATTTTTAAAATATGTATGTGGTGACTAAATAATCACCACATACATGAATAATATTTTTAAAATTAAGTTTTAATGTATACAATTTCCAACTCTGTATGATTTACAATCATGATCATTCACTATTTAAAATGACTATTTAATAATTTAAATCTTAGTTAACTTATTGCAGTAAATGAACTTCATAACAATTGCTAATTAATAAAGTGAAACTGATTATTATTATGTTGTGGTAGGCTTTTTTTTGCTTAACTGAAAGTAAACATACATCACTGAATAAGGCATATTCGTACTTGCTTTCCCGTAGTAAATGATTCTCGATAAAATTGTGGTATAAGGTACTGACACCTTAATTGCAGCATCCAAAAATTCCATTTTACCGTAAGATCTAATGTGCTGGCACTTTTTACCGTAATTTTTACCGTACATTGCAAGAAATTTCTTGGAAAAATGGTTAAATATCAATTTAATTGCTATTTTACCATATTCAAACAAAACAGTCAGATAACAATAAATAACGTGGTAATTAAACTGTTAACTGTGAGAAAACCGATTATTAACTGCTTTCACCTTATAAGATTAAACAGCCAGAATTTAATCGCACCGACTCGACTCCTAATGAAGTCACGTGCACATATCATAGCTGAGGGAGCTAATCTGTCAATCTCATGAGAGACAGAACGAAGGTTCGAATCCCAGCACTTACACCAAGAGATTTCTTCTATTCCCTTCAACACATGACGAGTTTCCAGTGTCCTGCACACCCCAATTTGTGACCTTGGACTATTAGAATACGATACTCCCCTTCACGCATAGATGTCAAGCGCCATAAAGCTGCTAAACTATCTTTAATGTCCAGTTAGAGTTTTTTTATGGTTCTAAAATCAGGCTAATTGTATATGGTTAAAAAACCACATAATTTTATATTCATAGTTTTTTTTAACCATACTAGTTCTGAAAGGCTTAAAAACTTTAAAAGTATAAAATGCTCCTGACCTTAAACTTTAAGGTTAATTGGATAGGCAGGCTGCTGTTGATTATTTTACCAAAATTTTAGAATGAAAATTCTAAAAACAATGTAGTATTTATTTTATTACAATGATTCAGTGATTTCAGTGAAATACTGTAAATGATTCAGTGAAATACTCTAAAAACTACTGTGAAAATTACGGAATATACGGTACAGTAACTACGGTAAAAACTACGATAGACCACATTTCTTGTTCTGTAAAAATTTTATGATAAAAATGAATCTTAAGGTTAAAAGTTAGGATGCCTGTGCTTTTTACCGCAATTTAATATGGAAATTTTACAGTTCTTATATTCTCCTTCTACATTGCAGACAATTTCGGAGAGAGTTTAACCAAAATATTATTCTCTCTTGCTAAACCTTAATAGTGCTTCAAACTGAACCATATTATCTTGCATTTAATAATATTTATCTTATTCTGTATTTGTTTCGGATCATAGAGGGTGGGAAAAAAGTTTAATTTCTTATTAAAATAAGTTATTAAAAGATTATTTCTAAATATTTCTTATTAAAAAATTCTTGAATTTTTAATGGCATTTTGAAATTTAAAGATTATTATGGAAATATTAAAAAAAATATTAGCCCATGAATTGAAAATAAACAAATAAATGAATAAATAATTAAAAATGCTCTTAATCTGTATGTTTTTATTTTTCAATGAAACTAAAGTTATACTTTTTAAAGTTTTAAAGTCTTGATTTGGTTTGAATCAAATCACCCAAAAATTTTTTCAAATAAATAAATAGATTTATAAAAATTACAACTTTTTTCTCTCTTTTTAGTTAAAAAAAAAAAAAAAAAAAAAAAAAAAAAAAAAAACAGGACTTCTTTTTGATTTCTCTGAAAAGGTAAACTGTCTAAAAATATCGTGACAAATTTAGTATTTAAACTTTTTAACTTTTTTAGTTTTGAATACATATTATCTATTAAAATTTGATGGAAGAGTAGGAGGTTCAAAAGTTTTTTATGGAGCCTCTTAAGATTTGCTTCACTGTGAGTGATTAATTGCATATTCTAACATACATTGTTTAGCATGTTTGTTTTTTATTAAAAACAAATCATGGATATTCATGTAATTTTCTTACTAAAATAACAGATTTTCGAAAGAAACAATTCGGTTTGCAACATTTATTCTCTTTTTCGTTCATGCTGTGATTTAACCACTCGACAATCCGAAAGATATGCAAAGTGACAAAAATCAATTTAACTTATTGATCAGATGCATCGTAATCTTTTCTTCAATTCTTTTCTTTCGATTTTCCCATGAACAGCATGAGATCAATCTGAAGCTTATCATAAATTTTAATCACAGGAAGATGTGGGAAAAGATCTTTCATTTTTATTCGTAGCATGTGGTACTCTAAAAGTTTCCGTTACAGAGCGAAGAAGATATGAGAATTTTTTTGTTTACTAAAGCGCTATAACTGTGATGCAATTTTGCAAAACTGTTCCTTCTTAAAATTGAAATTTGACCATATATTTAATTTTACAAAATTTTCTGCGTGTTAAAAACATATGTGTTATTAAATAAATAAAGCCGAGAACTGAAGTGGTAAGACATTACTTAGTTGAAAACTTCATTCGCTTCAAAAATATACCAATAGAAAAAAAAAAGTCGACGTGCTTCAAGCTCTTCAAAAATAGGAGCTCATTTTCAAGACTTGCCACACATAAAATTAATTTTCCAGGCATAAAGTAACGGGAATTAAGCATGACGTACTTCATGCCAGTGAAGTCTTGAAAATATGTGCTTGTTTTGAAGAGCTTGAAACTTGTTGACAGTTATTTCCTATTTACATATTTTTAAAGCGAATGAAGATGTTAATCATGTATATGTGCTAATTTTTGCAGCAATTTGTTTTATCTCAGAATATGTTTTACTTACTGGTTGCACTGTGAACATGTGTATAGATATGAGATGAGATACAGTTAACATCAAAATTCTGAATATTAAAATAGCTAAACTAATGGATAACATTTAATTTTTGAATTCATCTCTTAAGAATAGTGTAAATAACGAATTTTATTTAAAAAAAATTATGATTGTATGCTTCGTTCTCTTTCGTTAGAAATCATGTTAAAATTGGGTTAACTTTGGAGTAAATACTAAAACAAATTTAATGCAATTAAAATACCAATAATATATTTAATATTTTCTCAGTTTCAAAAGGACAAGTATCACAAAAGACTACTATACGAATTGTTAAATTGAATTCAATATCTAACGTCAAATATCAGAAGAGCTGATACTAACTATGGTATTCTAATTTATGTACGAATTATCATTCCATGTATTATTCGTAAACATGATGATTGAATCAAGTATTATATGCTCCATTAGATTGCATAAGTATGTAATTTTAACTAGTTTAATGATCCATAATTCAGTAAATTATTTTCGAGTTCCCCAAAACACTAAATATTACAATAAAGTTTAAAAACCAGGTTTTTAATTAATTTTGAAATAAATATAAACTTAGTACCCGAAAATAGTTTTCGAAAGTTTCAAGCTTAGAAATATAGCCGAATTCTTTCATAATCTAAGAAA
The DNA here is from genome assembly GCF_043381705.1 of Parasteatoda tepidariorum. NCBI lineage: Eukaryota > Metazoa > Arthropoda > Arachnida > Araneae > Theridiidae > Parasteatoda > Parasteatoda tepidariorum. The sequence continues at coordinate 53,920,760 of NC_092205.1, forward strand.
ATTTATTGTCTAAATTTTAATTTAATTTAACTGCTTAATAAATCTTTATGAAATCTATATAAATTAGAAGCAATACTTATAAAAAACTTCGGTGTGTCATAAGTAGAAACATTGCCAAATTCCTTATTAATCTAAGAAAAGTCATTGCCTAAGCTTTAATTTAATTTAATTTAATTTAATAGAGATGCATTGAAAGAATAGTTTTTTTATTTCATTGTCATACCATCGTTGGGCAGCTGATCTGTACTTAATACGCATGACTTACGCTTAACGATGTAACAACGCAACCCAGCTAAAAAAATAAAATAACTCATGGTAAACTAATTTTTGCCGAGAACTCTTTAAAGAAACTAACTTGAATACAAATCACTCGCTCGGTTAATCTGTCGACAGTAAGAGCTGCAATCCATGACCTGTCTTCTAATTTGTGTACAAATTAGTAGATTTTTCATTTAAGATTGGGTCCATAAGAAGCTTTTAAATAACATTATGATTTAAAAATAATGACGAAAATGATGAGTTATAAAATTATAAAGCTCAATTTTGTAAAATTAGGAACCATTTAGTATGAAACATATTTTGACCCAGAGCGTTTAGAGAAAAAAGCCACTTTAGTAGCTTTAATCCATCATTGTTTTTATCTCTCGATAATTTGTACTCATACCTCGAAGCTAGCTGATTGTATTAATCAATTTAGCTTTGAATTAATAAAAGGATTATCTTTCAAACCAAGTTGTAGGAACGGTATAGTCAGTGGTCAGATGTAGCACACTACAAGCAGTGAAACTACTGTAGTTGCTACTTTTTTGCAGTTTGTAGCGAAGTGTACTACTTTTTAAAAAAATAGATGTTCACTGCACTACTTCTTTGATTAAAAAAAACAATAGTTTATAGCGATTCCTGGAAACTACTTTTAACTTTAGTTTAGAAAATAAGCAGGGTTCTAGCGCAACTACTTTTTCGAATTATTTTAATTTTTTTTATTTCTAATGGCAAAGGAAAATGACAAACTCTTACAAAAACAGTGAAAAAGAAGGTGAACAACAAGTAAGAGAAAAAAGTCACTATCTCATTAACAGATGTCGGGCAGTCCAGTAGCGCCTCACCTCAGAGTCCCCAAGCAGAGCCGAGCATCTCAATGATGGTTCCTGTCCATAAGCTCATGTTTCGAGCATAACGGGCAATTTGGATCAGCGAAAATGCCGATGCGGCAGAGGTGGTTTGCCAGGCAATCATGGCCCACCGCAAGTCTGCATTCTGCAACAGCTTTATTGCGGGGCTTATCGGCAATACCCTGTTCTAAGCTGTTCCGCCAACTTCTTGAAGAAATACGAGAAGTGAGCAACGCTTTCCAGTTTTGTCTCATAAAATGTTTGATGTAGAGTTTTGCCGATTGAAAGGATTTAAGAGTGCTTGGCTGTTGAATTATTTGGGTGCCTTTCTTAGCCAGCATATCGGCCTGTTCATTGCCATCATTGACTCTTCCGAATTTGATGGGTGCAAAACTTCACACATTCTGTCAATGGATGCAATGAAAGTGACCTGTGACTGCAACTAAACTTTAACAGAAATAACGCATTAAGTAGAACTATTATTAAAATTAGCCATTATGAAAAATGGGTAATTAATCACTTTGGTCACACTTTCAAACACGAATCTACACTCGTGAAAAGTTGATGTTATTTCAAAGAAATGGGACATATTTTCGATGTACTTAATTTCTTAGAGGAAACAAAAGAGCATAAAATAATTAGAAAATTGCAATTATTTGATATTTTCGCATTTCATAAATTAAATATTTGCTTTCGAAAAAAGCGTAAAAAATAGAAGGTTAAATGAGAAAATTCGAAAAAAAAATATTTTGGAATAACAAATTGGCTTATATAAACATGAATAAATATTTCTTAGTTTTTCTTTTATTATTAATGTAAGACAATCTCTTATTCAAAACCATTTTGAGCATAGGTGTAAATTAAGTAGATGTAAGTTAAGTTCATCCCTTTAAAGTGGTAAAGTGGTTACTAATTCCAAAATAGTTTGTAGTCACTACATTTTTAAAAAAAGTAGTTCTTGTTAACTATATTTGTAACAGAGTAGTTGTAGCTGTAATAAAATAAAAAAACGCTTTTCTAATCACTGGGTATCAGATTAACTAACTCAATGATACCGTTTTTTACAAAAACGACTATCATTTTAACAGTAGTCATTTTTTTTTAAACATTGTCCTAACTGCTGTGAACAATGTTCTTCCATGAATTTGTAGAAATGAATCTGTGTATCTTATTTTTGAAAAAAGAAAGATAAAAATTAGTTTGGCGAGAAAAAAATGGAAAATGAATAAATTAAATAAAAAAGAGGTTCCCCAGATTTTCTTTGATTGCTCAACGCATCATGTTAATATTGTTAAGGTTCAATTTCTCTCACAGCTGATGGTGCTAAAATAAAAAAAAATAAAGAAATAAAATGATAAAAAAAGCAAAAAAACGGTGATATTTTCATTTCCTTTCTGAAGGAAAATTGATAGAAATGGAAATGCTTAAAATTGAAGAAAGGTAGACAAAAGAATTATTTTGAAGTTTTCTTTTTTCCTCGCATAAGCGTAAGGACAATTTTCCGTTATNATTTAATTTAATTTAATTTAATTTAATTTAATTTAATTTAATTTAATTTAATTTAATTTAATTTAATTTAATTTAATTTAATTTAATTTAATTTAATTTAATTTAATTTAATTTAATTTAATTTAATTTAATTTAATTTAATTTAATTTAATTTAATTTAATTTAATTTAATTTAATTTAATTTAATTTAATTTAATTTAATTTAATTTAATTTAATTTAATTTAATTTAATTTAATTTAATTTAATTTAATTTAATTTAATTTAATTTAATTTAATTTAATTTAATTTAATTTAATTTAATTTAATTTAATTTAATTTAATTTAATTTAATTTAATTTAATTTAATTTAATTTAATTTAATTTAATTTAATTTAATTTAATTTAATTTAATTTAATTTAATTTAATTTAATTTAATTTAATTTAATTTAATTTAATTTAATTTAATTTAATTTAATTTAATTTAATTTAATTTAATTTAATTTAATTTAATTTAATTTAATTTAATTTAATTTAATTTAATTTAATTTAATTTAATTTAATTTAATTTAATTTAATTTAATTTAATTTAATTTAATTTAATTTAATTTAATTTAATTTAATTTAATTTAATTTAATTTAATTTAATTTAATTTAATTTAATTTAATTTAATTTAATTTAATTTAATTTAATTTAATTTAATTTAATTTAATTTAATTTAATTTAATTTAATTTAATTTAATTTAATTTAATTTAATTTAATTTAATTTAATTTAATTTAATTTAATTTAATTTAATTTAATTTAATTTAATTTAATTTAATTTAATTTAATTTAATTTAATTTAATTTAATTTAATTTAATTTAATTTAATTTAATTTAATTTAATTTAATTTAATTTAATTTAATTTAATTTAATTTAATTTAATTTAATTTAATTTAATTTAATTTAATTTAATTTAATTTAATTTAATTTAATTTAATTTAATTTAATTTAATTTAATTTAATTTAATTTAATTTAATTTAATTTAATTTAATTTAATTTAATTTAATTTAATTTAATTTAATTTAAAATATTTATATACTATTTATAGTTTGGAGTCAATTCTAACAAAATAAGTACGCGTCATACCTAAAAATAACATTCATCAGTTTCCAGTTAAGAAATATAGCTAAATTATTTATTAACTTAAAATTGGAATAAATGTACAAAGCAAATTTAATTTAATTTATTTCATATTTTTGAGAAATCTTTATATAATCTTTAACAACTAAACACAACACTATCGAATACAAAGTAACTTTAAGTTTCATAGAGATGCATTGAAAGAATAGTTATTTTATTTCATTATCATACCATTGTTAGGCAGTTGATCTGTACTTAATACGCATGACTTACGCTTAACGATGTAATAATGCAATATGGAACAAAGATAAAAAGATAAAATAACTCATGGTAAACTAATTTTTGCCGAGAACTCTTTAAAGAAACTAACTTGAATAGAAATAACTCGCTCGGTTAATCTGTCGACAGTAAGAGCTGTAATCCATGACCTGTCTTCTAATTTGTGAGCAAATTTGTAGATTTTTAATTTAAGATAGGGCCCATTAAAAACTTTAAGATAATATTATGATAAAAAAAAGTGACGAAAATGATGAGTTATAAATTTATAAAGCTCAATTTTTTAAAATTAGGAACCATTTATTATGAAACATATTTTGATCCAGAGCGTTCAGAGTAAAAAAAAAAAAAAAAAACGCTTCAGTAGCTTTAATCCATCATTGCTTTTATCTCTCGATAATTTCTACTCATACCTCAAGGCTAGCTGATTGTATTAATCATTTTAGCTTTGAATTAACAAAGGATTATCTTTCAAACCATGTTGTAGGAACGGTATAATCAGTGGACAGATATAGTGCACTACAAGCAGTGAAACTACTGCAGTTGCTACATTTTTGCAGTTTGTAGAGTAGTGTACTACTTTTTTTTAAAAAATTTTTTCTCACTACAGTAATTTTTTGATAAAAAAAAACAATAGTTTATAGCGATTCCTGGCAACTATTTTTAACTTTAGAAATATTACATCACCTGGACCTTAAGAGTCCTGTGTTAAATACCCAGGATTGTGCAGCAGCTGCGATGGAGACTATCCACAACCGTTTTCCTCTTTGAAAGATGGTTGCACATATATACAGATGGCTCAAAGCTTGGGATAGATGGCATTGCCGGTGCTGGTATTTATTGTGAGTATTTCTCCCACTACCTTTCGTTGACAACAGCCAAGACCGCTTTTGATGGTGAAGTTGAAGCAATCGAAGTAGCCTTAACTCATTTAAATGCTCGTCCTTCTCTTTTCGATCAAGCTGTCATCTACTCGGATTCCCAAGCTGCGATTCTGGCCATTACCAACTGCTCTCAAGCTCCTAGCTCTTTGTCCATTGTGAAATGTAGATCTTTAATGAGAGAGATGGGTGAAAAATATAAAACGATTGCCTTGCAATGGATCCCATTCCACTGTGGTATCCCCGGCAACGAAAAAGCGGATGCACTGGCCAAAAAAGGTTGTTTTGTTAATCAAGCCCAAATAACTTGGTTAGCTATAAGTCCACTTCATTAATGATTAATCATGCACTTAAGACAACATATATATCATTGCTAAAAAAATGGACAAAAGAAAATAGTGGAGAAATAACATCCTTAATCTCCCCGATTGCCCAAGAAGCAGTGCTGTAGCTGCCTTTCATCTTGCTACCCAGCACGATTGCTTATACGCTCATCTTTTCCGTCTTAAAATAGTGGATAATCCTGCCAGCCCCCTCTGCTGCAGTGGTGCGACGATGAATGCTGAACTGTTCAGTTCTCACCAAGAACTGCATCTACTCCTGATACTGGGAGGCCATAGACCTTTTGTTCAATTTAAATTCTTGATTTAATTTTTGCGTTTGATGTTTTGCTTTTGTTTTGTATTTTGTATAATCTCTTTTCTGCATTTGTATTTTTCTTTTTCTATTATCTCTGTACGGAGTTAGGATAATGTCTGTATCGCCTGCCGCATTGGAAATAAAAAAAACTTTTAACTTTAGTTTAGAAAAGAAACAGGGTTCTAGCGCAACTACTTTTCCGAATTTGATGGTTGTAAAACTTCACAGGTTCAATGGGTGCAATGAATGTGACCTGTGGCTGCTACTGAACTTTAACAGAAATTACGTATTAAGTAGAACTAATATTAAAATTAGCCATTACGAAAAATGGGCAATTAATCACTTTGGTCACACTTTCAAACACGAGTCTACACTCGTGAAACGTTGATGTTATTTCTAAGAAATGGGACGTATTTTCGATGTACTACTTAATCTCCTAGAGGAAACAAAAGAGCATTAAACAATTAAAAATTGCAATTATTTGCTATTTTCGCATTTCTTAAATTAAATATTCGCTTTCAAAGAAAGCGTAAAAAGTTAAAGGTTAAATGAGAAAATTCGAAAAAAAATATTTTGGAATAACAAACTGCCTTATATAAACATGAATAAATATTTCTTAGTCATTCCTTTATTATTAATATAAGGCAATTTCTTATTCAAAACCATTTTGAGCATAGGTGTAAGTTAAGTTCGTCCCCTTAAAGTAGTGAAGTAGTTACTAATTCCAAAGTAGTTTGTAGTCACTACATTTTTAAAAAAAGTAGTTCTAGTTAACTATACAGGGTGCCCCGAAACGACCGCATAAACTCTGCACAGCTAGATTCCTCGTTGGGAGTACATAAAAACTGCCCAAAGAAGCGTTCCTGTACGATCCATAGTTTTTCGAGAAAAATACGAAAAATAAAGTATGACGTCACTGTCGGTGCAGGAAAAAGCACTTTATTGAACACATCAACAGCAGTATACTACGCACAATTTAAAGCAGATGTTCAAAGTGTCCGCCGTGCATGTCGAGGCAGGCTTGAGCACGCCGTGGATATGTCCAGTAAAGTGTTTATTTCTTGAAACAGGCAGTGGCGTCATACTTTGTTTTTCGTATTTTTCTCGTAAACTATGGATCGTACAGGAATGCTTCTTTGGGCAGTTTTTATGTACTCCCAACGAGGAATCCAGCTGTGCAGAGTTTATGCCGTCGTTTCGGGACACCCTGTATTTGTGACAGAGTAGTTGTAGCTGTAATAAACTGAAAAACGTTTTTCTAATCACTGGGTATAGCCATAAATGGCTATTGCGCCAAGAACACCAGATTAACTAATTCAATAACGAGTTTGCCTGCATACCGCTTTTTGCAAAAAAGATTTTCTTTTTGACAGTAATAATTTTTTTTAAACATTGTCTTAACTGCTGTGAACAATATTCTTCCATGAATTTGTAAAAATGAATCTGTGTATCTTATTTTTGAGAAAAAAAAATAAAAATTAGTTTGTCGAGAAAAAAATTGAAAATGAATAAATTGAATAAAAAAAAAGAGGTTCCTCAGATTTTCTTTGATTGCTCAACGCATCATGTTAATATTGTTAAGGTCCAATTTCTCTCACAGCTGATGGTGCTAAAATAAAAAAATAAAGAAATAAAATGATAAAAATAAGCAGAAAAAAACGGTGATATTTTCATTTCCTTTCTGAAGGGAAATTGATAGAAAAGGAAATGCTTAAAATTGAAGAAAGGCAGACAAAAGAATTATTTTGAAGTTCTTTTTTTTCTCGCTTAAGCGTAAGGACAATTTTCCGTTATGATTAAGATAAGTATTCTTATTTAGTATTCTTATGAGCTATTTTTATTTCATGTATATCGTAATGTTTATTAATTATTTTAACTCTCTACCATTTAATATTACTTGTTTAATATATTAATGATCGTTTTTATTCTTTAATTATATTTTTAATTTCAAATCGAATTGATGGCTATTGCATGATATTTTCTCTATACGAGCAATAAGTTTATCTTCCTCTTTGAGTTTCTTCCAGAAGTTCCAGTCCATTCAGGAAATAGTATAATTTTCATATTTCCTTAGAATACAGTTTTTATATTTAAATAAAGAATTAAAAAAAACCTGAAGTTATTTAAGTATAAAAAAAACAGAAAACTCGCTAATAAAACTCGTTAAGGAATTTTTAGATTTTTCAACTGGTAATGTGGTAAAAAAAATTAAAATAAATTGTACCGAAGAAAATTTCATACCCTGTTCTTAAAATCGTAAATTTTGTTATAATGTCTTTAATTCTTCTAACAGAAAATTATCAATTTATGACAAACACTTATCAAATTTTATAGACAATAACCGTAACTAAAATATAAACATATAATTAATAATATAATTAATAGTTAAATATATTTTGTAATTCTAAATGATAATTCAGTTATTTCAAATGAAATATAAAGTAAATTAAGTAATATAAAGTAGAAGACTAATTTCAAATAAAATATAATGTAAAGTATTTGCTGCTTTGTGTTTTAAACTTTGTAGAACAGTTGAAATTCTTTAAAAAAGAAATTAATTGATATTAGAATAAATAGGTCAATCTTTATGAACAATGACTGAAATACCAATGTATACTAAATATCACTAATAATAATAAAAATACATCCAAAGTTTCCAACTGGTAATTTACATAAACTTTTCTTCCGAATTTAAAATAAATTATAAACTAAGGAATTCAATATTTTATTCTTGAGACTTTGAACTTTCCAAAACATTTCATATATTTTTTTAAAGAAAGAAATGTATATAAGAAATGTATATAAGAACAAATGGTTGACATGCTTTATAGACAATAACAGTGACTGGAAACAAAATCTCTCATCTAAGAAGAAAAGGCCATTCAAAGCTATAATAATCCTCAAAAAAATCTTTCACCTTCAACTTAAAGTAGACATAAAGGTAGTATTTTGAAAACTTTGGTCTGTTACGAATGAAATAGTTTATTTTCAATGACAGTTAGAAACAAAACTAAGTAACAATTCCTATATTTGTAATCAGCTATGCTTATGCATTAACTAAACCAAGAGTATTTTCTTGTAGCAATGTTTTTTGTGTGTTTATTATGTATTTGTAATACGATGATTGTTTTTCATATTTCCATCATTTCATTTAAAAAGTGAAAACTAATATTGCTTTTTGTGTGTTTATGTATGTATTTGCCCTACAATGATTGTTTTTCATATTTCCATCATTTCACTTAAAAAGTGAAAATTAAATCTGTAATAGTATTTAAGAAAAAAAAGCAATTCAGAATTACTTTTTTTCTTTCTTTTATTGTTTTTACAAAATATTTTTTAAAACTGATAAATACTCATTTCATTATGAGCGTTTCTAAGTGTTCGCATTAAATTCTTACAAAATAAAAATTATATGAAAAAATGAATAGAGAATTTAAGTACTTGTAAATTTAGTACATAACAAATAATTATAAGATTTTCCATTGAACAAAAAAAGAGATTCCATTTCCTCCAAACTAATCTACTGAAAATTACATGAAAGCATCAACTTTTTTTAGTAGGTACTAATATTGTATTTAATTTTATTCAATTAATTACTTTCTTTTAAACTGAAATACCAATTTTTTAATTTCAAAGTTATAAATATTTATAAATTTAGAACTTTGAAAATTGAGTAATTACGCTAAATAGTGTACGATTTAATAAAAAAATGAAAGAAAAAAAATCAAATATTTTAATTAGTAACTTCATAGGAAATTGCGCTAAAATAATTCTTCGTAATTTAACATGGAGAAAATATAATAATTTTCTTAGGAAATAGAAGAGGATCCATAATATTTTTAGTAACAAATTTTGAATGTGAAGTTTAGATGAGAAAAGTATTTAATTTGTACTTTTGAGGTGATATACCTCAAACGCTACACCTCAGGTGAAGAAACGTAATTAATTTAAGCTGCTCTGATCTAATCCAAATATACAGTATCTGTTAATTATAATAATATTTCAGAAAAATTGCACATATGCACTCTCAATTTCCTGCATAATTTTCGAGCCGAGTCTTATTTAATTCATCATAATAGATGAAATTAAATTTTCTAACAGTTGTTCCTCTGATTATTAATTTGCAGTCGTATTTTAATATCCTTTTTTCTAAGGATGACAGGCTAGGCTTTTCTAGGCTTTTATTGAGGAAAAGAATTAGGAAATTTATTTACAAATTACGTACATGTGGAGCAGAGCTCCGGGACATAACTTTATCGTATCATTTCCAAAAGATAAGTGCACTTTTTTAAGTGTTCCATACAATATTTCATTCCTGTCATGTGATCTATAAAATCCAGATCTTTTTTCTAGAAGTGGCGCCGTAAGATCTTAAGACCAGATGTAGATGAATTAATATCTCAATATAGTTCTTGATTTCAATGGGAATTCGGCTTCTTTAAGATATTTTACTGCGCGGTATGGACTCATTTTATAAATAAAGATTTCATCGCTATTCAATGAAACTTAAAACATACGCGAAGAGCTAAGTTAATAATGTGAAAGAGATTATTTAATGTTCTCATAAACCAGATAAGCTTATCTGCAGATAAGATATAACTCCTTTTAAGTTTAGTCTCAAAGGATCCTTTTAATTTTATTAATCTAGTATTTTAGATGTTACACATATATATATATATAACTANTATACCCACACATTTGGTAAAAAAATGCCACTGAAAAGTAAAATAATAAAGGGTTGGACTTTTAGAATTGGTAATAGTACTTCTTTAAAAATAAAAGTACTTTAAAAACAATCAAATATAGGGGATTACGGAGCTGAGCGCTTAATAATTTCGAAGTAAACGTTGATCATTGGCCACCTTTACTTCCCAAGAAAATTTACATAAAACTATTATAATTCATCATTAATAAGTTCTTGTGAGATTATGAGAATTTATACAATTTCTTACAAAATAAAGTGCAGATAATTTTTTGGAGGACATGAACAACAACTATAAAGTTATATGCATTTTTTAAACATTACCATTTTCAATTTTGTGAGAAAATAATATACCTCATCATATTTTACTAGACATTTTGATGTTTTTTTCTCTTTAATGCTCGCTAGTCGTTATAGTTATGTAACAAACTAGATTTAAAAAAAAATGTTAATATTGCATAGAGCATTCATTGCATTAGAATAGAATTTATTGCACATTAGTTTTTTAAGAACTGTATACTGTCTACTGTCTAGTTTACTGAAAATAAAAATGTTGCATCTTACTCGAGATTATGATTTAAGTGGTTGGCAATTTTAGGAGGGAAAATTATCCGTTTCGTATGCAAAATATGGCATTAAAACGCTATGAATGAAATTAAATCTTTTTATGAAAGTTTTTTATCACTCCTTTTCTAACGTTCTTAGGTATATAATTTCCTTCACTAGTAAAAACTTGAAGATACCGAAATGCTTTTCTTATATATGTCTTAAATGAAAACGAAAAAATAAAATTTTTTATGCATTTAAAAGACAATTGAGAATTATTTTTGCTCTAAAATCTAATCAATTGCAAAAAATAAAATGATTGCTGTTCATAAATGATTTTACTTACTAGTATTAGTTAACTGTATCAAATTAATTTAGTAACTGTATCAAACTGTATCAAACTGTAACTGTAACTGTATCAAACTGTATAATACATTAAAATTGATAATAAATTTAGAGACACTTAAAAAAAAATTTCAGAAAAAATTTTTTATCAATTAATCTAAAATATTTTTATTCAATTTAAATTTCGTTGTATCAAACGTGTGTTTTAATAAAACTATAATATAAACTTGAACTATGTTGGGTAAATGATAAATAATTGTTTTGAGTGTAATGTTGCTTTCTTATTCACACATTCGTTTTTGAATGTTGAATTTACGAGTACTACTGTCGCCATCTATTTTCCCTCTCAATTACTGCAATCAAGTTGAGTTTAAAATTAATCTATACTTTTAAATGAATAAGTTTAAATTACTTTAATAATTTATATTTTATACAAAGTCAATAAAATTAATATGAAATAATCTTAAATATTAAACAATGCTCTCGAAACACTCAATTAATTGTTTGATATTGTTTTGCATTTTAAAAATAGTTTTGTAAATCAAAAAAAGTTTTATTTTCCCTGTGAGAAAGATACTTCAAAACTAAATTTGTTTTTTCCCAACCTATTAATTTTGTAGTCTGCTTAATTTCTGTGCTCCATTTATATTTTGAAAAGACAATTATATGTTACAGACAATTATATGTATTACAGACAATTATATGTATGTCTCTCTCTCTCTCTCTCTCTCTCTCTCTCTCTCTNATATATGAAAAAGAAAAAGAGAATTTTCTTACCTGTAACTAGATTCAAACCATTTTCCCAAATTTTAGTTTTTTGACTTAAAAATTATAAATAACTAAACAAATACAGGTTTAATTAGTGAAATACATTAAATAGTTAAATTTATGAATAGAATTAAATAGTTTAATCAATTTTAAGGCATATCTGGAACTTTTGTGATAGGCTCATTGTAGAACAAACTTTTTTTCACTTGTTTCTTCTTTAGAATATGTATATTAAATTATATAATGCTTGCTGTATTTATTATTTAAAAAAAAACTCTAGATAAGAAGTACTCGTAAAAAATGATATTAAACATATATTTAAATTTAAGTGATATTTTCTACATTTCTTATGGAGTTAGTTGAAATCATTTTCATCGAAAATGATAAAAATTTTTTTTTTAGGGATACAGAAATTTCGAACAGAAATTTTATCTAAGTGACATATTGTAAAGCATTTTCAAGCCTTCTTTTTTTATTTTTACATTCTTAATAATTATAATAACAAAGTATCGAAAGCTGAATGCGTAATTTTTCAGCACGCGACGCGTTTGGTCCAGGAAAACAGGCATATTGCAATTTCTAGGAATAAATCTAAGTAAACATTTAGTTTTCAACTTTATCTAAATGTATTTTAAAATACTTTTCTCAAAACGTTTAAGTAACCATGAGAGGTTTATATTCATTAATGGAATGATATTTCATTTTTACGATTTTTTTCTAGGATCCTTAAAATTTGAAAACGTCATTACAAAACTATTTTGCTTTTTTAACTTATATCTGGAAAATATAGGAGAATTGTGTCTAATACTTATACATCGTTGTAACTTTAACATGTCGATTCTTAGACATGGGAAGGTGATAAAAATTAAATAAATATATATTTAAAATTGTCTAGTTATAAAAAATTCAGATTTTGCTTCAAAGATCACAAAAATTGGTTAAGAACTTTAATGATAGAAAACTTAGTTTACAAGTCAAGATTTCATTATAAATTTATGGTTTAAACTAATTGGAAAATAAATGTCAAATTCAAAACATCCTGTAAGCTTCATGTACAATTTGAAAATTTTGAAATAAAAACAAATTCCGCTCTAAAATCTTTTTACAGAAAGAAAAGTTGTCTATGAAAATTATCGAACTATTTTTAATAGAAATTATTTTAATTGCAAAATTTCATATTGTTTCCTGAACAACTTATATTCAGCAATATATAAGAACATATTATTTTATGAACAATAATAGATATAAACTAGTAAAAATATTTTAAAATTTGCTTTATTTAAATTTTGTTGCAAGTTTTAAAAGAGTCATGAGTTTTTTTAAAGATATTAGAAAGTTAATCTAGGTAAATAATTCTGTTTTATAAATAAACCTTCAAAAAATGACATATTCAGTAAATTACATTTAAAAAAAATTATTATATTGTATAAAGTTTAAACTTTTGAAACTTATTTGTTTAAATAGGTTTAAATAAGTTTCGATATAACTAAGTTTGAAACTTTTTTAAACTTTTAAATCAATAAAAATAGATTTAGAAAGAGAAAAAAAAAGAAATGACACTGAAAAGAATTCTGAAGTTTCGCAAAATTATTTAGAGGTGGGAGGCCCATGCATATTCCCGATATTAGAAATATGCATGTCTTCATATGTTAAGGGTTTATTAAACCTGTATAATAAATAGTTTTAAATCTTTCACTTAATTTTTAATTCAAAAATAATCAATGATTCTAGTTCAGCTCGAATTTTTTTCAAACTTCCGAAATTTGCATTGAACGAAATTTAAAACAATAGTTGGCCGAAAACGAGAAGAGCAGAGGTACTTTTCGTTTAGGATAATTTCTTTGCCTAACGAAAGTGTGTATGATAGGTAATTGATATATTTTTTCCAAATTTAAATTAGATGCAAAGTAATAATCATTAAATAGTTTCATTGCAAAATATCAATACTTTAGTTGTAATAAATTAGAACAAAGTTAATTTAATAAATAGATACTTGTATTCTTACAGTTTTTCACAACCAAATATTAAAATCAAAAAAAATAATATGAATAAATTACGAGTAATTCAAATGAAGTCGGTTAAATGACTTAAGGGTGGATTAGATATACTTTGTGCTAAGTAAATTAAACCTAAAAGCAAAGTGAAAAAAAGCACAAACTTTGCTTTGTGCTTTTCAAGTTGATTTTTTTAATTTTTTTTTAATTTTTTTATTTCACATATTATAAATGAGTTAGTTTTGTATTTAGTTTAATCCACATTATATAAGTTTCTGATTAAACTTTTTATAGAGTAAAAATTTAGTGAAAATAGTATGTGAAAATAAAATGTAATAGAGTGCTACTCAAGATGCAATTTAAAAATTTGGTATGAGTAAATTTTTTTTATGAGATTTCGGGAAAAACTTCAGAGGTTAGTGAACAAATGCAAAATTTTATTGGGGCTGTAGCTTTCATGCTGCCATCTATGAAGAAAATATTAGTCAATCAGTATTAACGTTAAAATAAAGATATTATAAATATAAAAAAATTTTCTCGTAGACTTAGGAAGTGAAAAAATTCAGAAAATTTAGGAAAAAGGAAATGAAAATATCGTAACCACAATAGGTTGATAAATACAATTTGTTAGTTACTATACCCTTTCAAAAAGTAATACATTCGGAATTATATTTAGCTTCCTCAGTTTGAGAGCGGCAATTAAATTTTTTGAATTGAGTTTTAAATATGAAATATATTTGTTAGTTTAATTAAATAAGAAATATCTTAACAATAATTAAGTGATTAAATGAAATGATTTTTATACATATGCTGACATTTTCTTTCCTTTCTTTTTTCCCTTTCTTTTCTCTTTTCTTTCTTTCTTTGCTTTTTAGCAAATAAAAAATGCTGAGTGTGAAAAAGTATGTTGAGTATATTTTTATTCAAACAGAATATACCATTATATGAAAGGTTATATTTAAATAACAATTAAAAAGTACTTTTGTAACTATTCATTCTTGGATAATAATAATAATACCTTAACAATGCTGCCATTTATATATGCTGACCATTTCTTTTTTTTTTCTTTTTTCCTTTTATTTTCTCTTATCTTCCTTTCTTTGTTTTTTTTCAAGCAAGAAACGTTGAGTGTGAAAAGTTGCAAATGCTTTTATTCAAATAGAATATACCAGGGCATCAAAGTTTATATTTAGAGAACAATTGAAAAGTACTTTTGTAACTATTCATTCTTGGATAATAATAATAATAATACCTTAACAATGCTGCCATTTATATATACTGACCATTTCCTTTTTTTTTTCTTTTTTCCTTTTCTTTTCTCTTATCTTTCTTTCTTTGTTTTTTTTTCAAGCAAGAAATGTTGAGTGTGAAAAAGATGCAAATGTTTTTATTCAAACAGAATATACCATGGCATGAAAGTTAATATTTAGAGAACAATTTAAAAGTACTTTTGTAACTATTCATTCTTAGCTGATAATAATAATGAGTTAGATGCCGTAAGCTAGATGCAATTGCTCTATTTTTTAGCTTTTCAATCAAGACATTTTATATCATGTTTCTGTGATACAAAAATTATGATTTCTAAAACAAAAAGGCAACAGATATAGAACTATAAGTATAAAAGTAATAAATAGTAACAAAAATTAAATAACGAATTAAAGCAAATCAAAACATTTTTTGAAGTCTCCTGTTTACAGTTTCATCTGAATCAAATTTTTCTCCTGTTTAGACAAATTAAGAACTATTGAGATAATAAACTTTAAAACAAAAATATTAAAAACATTGACTTATTTCTTAATGAAACAGAAAAATATTTACACAAAATACTTGTAACGGAAATTCATTCAGTTTGAAAGGAAAATCATTATTCATTCGTTATAAAAACACTTCTATACCAGTAATTTTAAGAATCTGTTATGAATGTTTGGGATCAAATTTAATATTGTAGTAAAAATTTTTGCTCTCCACGAAAAGTTTTTTTAAGAAATTAAAAACTCCTGCTTAAGTTGATAAGAAAAACAATGTTTTTATTAATATTAAAACCAGTTAAATCTCTTATTTATTATTAATTTTCAAATACATTTTCTTTCTTCAGAATTAAACATTTTTAGTTCAGAACAAAATATCAACATATACATTATCAGAACTTTTTTCATTTTAATAGAAACTCACAGAGTTTTGATTATATTGTTACAAGTAATATCGAAAAAAGGGTGAATTATTTTAATTTTTTTTCTAGTTGATTTAATGCTTTTATCATTTTGAACATATTTTGAAACTATTCTCATGTATGCAATCATTTTTCTTCCTTTTTTTTTTAAATAAAGTAAACACGTTCTTCGTGAAGATGAATTTGAATAAAATTAAATTGTTATTCAAAACCCATTTTTTTAATAACTGTTTTCGCATTTTAAACAGTAGTTTACAATATTTTATGTTTTAGCGAACTCATAAACGAATGTCTTAATAAATGTTTAACATATAAATTAACAGATGAAATTTTCTATTCAGTTTATGACGAAACATACAACTAAACGTTATCGATATATTTCAGTATTTCTCTTAATTTAAAAAATGCGACAGGTGCCGCTAATTTATGTGTTCATCATTGCTTTTCGAAAAAATTTTCCCTTAAAAACATCAAATTTATAAAAAAAGATGTAAGACAAACTACTAAATATTATTATTACTTTAATATTTAATGTACTTAAACAGTTATTTACTTCCAAACTTTTGGTAAAGTTATTTTTATTGCTAGCAGCTCAGAGTATTGCAGTTAAGGAATTGAAGTCAAAAGTGCTGATTTTTCCTTCCAATTGCTTGCGCAAGCTCTTAGAAAAATAGGTTTAACAGTAATCTATAATATTGGTGCTCTCAGCCAAAATATCGTATAAATCGTTGCAATTGTGTTGAAATTTGAAATGTATTGTGTATTCGAGATTTAAAGGAAATATTTCGAATGTACATGGTTCATATTAAACTATTAAGGCTTCCAAAATTTTCCAATGTGATAACAATATTTGGTGCTTGAAGAAGATGTTGGCGATTACCAGTAGTTGGAGGAGGTGTAGGATGATTCCAATTGCTTACTATTTTATTTCAGAGAGGCACAGGCCACCAATTATATATTGACTACTTAGATGAATAACCAGAGCATGGCAAAGAGAAAAAATGTTTTATTTTTATAATAATAATAAGCTCAAAAATAAAGAGGAATCTTCATTTTTGTAAACATATATAAATTGATAAAATAGCCCGCAGGGTGTGGATGCATTGCTAAGTATCACAGAGCACTTCTGTCTAGCAATAAGTCAAAAATGCAAGTGTCATGTATACGTTAGAATAGTTCTCACTGAGAATAGTTAAGGAATCCTTATCTTGGTTATTAATTGATTAAATTTATTGCCAAGGCTCTTTTTTTAGCCTTACGCATTCAGATGCGTTGGCGAAAAAGGAAACGTAAGAAATAACAACGAAATTTTATAAAATGAAATGATTTAACAACCATACAACGGCTCTCGGGTTGCATGCTAATGTGTTAAGCAGATGTAGAGGGAATTTTCAATATTTGTTTTCTTTTTCTGTATAATACAGGTTTTACGCAGAAAAAAGAAGCAAGGAACAATTGTATGAAAACTATTTAATGGTTTTTGCATGGAATAAACAACACGAAATGATGTTTCAAGGCAACAATCTGATGACATGTAAAGGACAAAAAGCTGATTGTATGGAAATGATACAGGATGTTTAATAAGGTATTGTTTTAATAAGACTTCTGCACACCTATTTTACTTGGATCTGATGAGGTTATAATTGAGACTATTTAAATACCGTTCCCCTGGTGACGAAGTGTGATCTCTAAGTCTTGGAGATAGTAACAAGAGGCCTTGGTCTTGTAGCAACGCTTCGTCTAAGTGTATCCCATGCATGCTCTATCGGCGTAAGATCAAAAGAGTATGCTGGCCTCTCCATACGCAGTATTGTTTCATCTTCAAGAAATCTCCCCACAAGACGGAATGTATGCGATTTTGCTTTATCCTGGATTAAAAGAAAGGGTACGACAAAAAAAAGGTATGACATGGAGTCTCAGCATCTCGTCTGTATATCTTTGAGCCGTCAAACTTCCACATCTACCTATGCTGATTCCAGTTCATACCCTCAATCCACCTGATGTGATCTTTCCTGAACAAATATAGAGTTATTTCGAGCGCTCCTTCTCAAAACACGTCTGGTGTCACAGTCCAAACTGAACAGGGACGCGTCAGGAAACAGCACTTGACTTCAATCGCTTTACTTCCGATCTCTATTTTTAACAGCGCTCACTTTTTTCGTGCTGCACGGTGTCTGGCTGGGCAACGGAATGCAAACCATTATCCTGCGTATATACTGACCACCCTCATAAAGCCTATTTCGGACTGTTTGGCTCCTCCTTCCTTTTGCCAAAAGAAACTGTCTTTGAATTAGCATGGCATCGGCTATTCTGTCACGACGAGCTGTTAACTGGATATATCGATTATTATTTGCTGTGGTAGCACGTGGACGACCTTTTCCTAGAGACATCGAACATGTCCTGTTGCTCGGAATCGATTCCAGAGTCTTGCAAGCAAACTTCTTGCGGCTTTAACAGCGTCCGCTACTCTTCTTTGTGTTTACTTGGATTCCAGTCTTCCAATAATACTCCAAGACATTGTTGTGACATTTTCGAGTAGCCTTTCTTCAAAACAAAAGCTGAAAAGTTAAATTTTACCACTGAGATAAAAAAAAAGATTTTTGCACTTATATTCTTTTCCTGGTTTATGACTTTCTGAATGCCGATTTGCATGTGAAATTTTTTTTCTACGCTTTCTGTTTTTCCGTTTAAGATGGCTATGGATGTTTTCTTTTGCATAAATTATCAGAAGACATATTTGTGTAATTTTGTTAAAGCCATGTGATCCCCTAATTTTTTGAGTAGTTTATGTACATATATGCAGTCAGTGGCCAAATTATTAGACACCCTATAAGATTCTATGTAAAATCTTAACAATCGGGTGATACTTTTAATATACTTTCTATTTGCATTTACTTTTAACGCATGGCATTACAATGCTAACCAATTGATACACGAAAATAAACAAGTCTGAATCGGTGTCAGCCGCTTGAAAACAATAATGCTGTATAATATCCCATGATAATTAAGAATTTACATAGAATCTTATAGTGCGCCTAATAATTTGACTGGAGACTGCATATATATATATATATATATATATATATATATAAATATATATAAAGTTGTAGAACATATAT
>NC_092205.1:53940002-53989679 GCF_043381705.1 Parasteatoda tepidariorum
CTTGCTTCTGAGAAATATATATATATATATATTCTAATATACTTCGATTTCGAAATTCCTTAACAGCTCCGAATAAAAATGCTTTTATATGATAGAAGCATATTAGTTGTGAAAATGTAAGTATTAAAAAAAAACTATGCTTCCCTGAAGTAAAATTCATACTGAATTAAAATTGTTTTAATAGAAAAATTTATTAAGGAGTAATACTACATTCAATTTTTAGATAAATATGAGGCACTGTGAAAATCATGCACTAAAATAATTTAAAAATGAATCATGAATCAATTTTTTTTTTATTTGCAAAATGAATGTAACTAAATATTAAGAGCTAAAAATATATTGAGCTGTCAAATTTTATTTTTAAATCTTCCGAATTTCGAATGTAATGTTAAAAAACACTGTTTTAAAAAGGTAAAAGATATTTTGAAGTAGAGGGAGCAGAAACTAAAGCTTCTGAACCTATAAACTTGTATAAATGCATATAATATTGATATTTAATAGGATATTTATCAACTTTTGTGTGGATGTGGTGCAAAAACAGTAAATCCTTTTAACTAAATCCTGTTTGAGTGACATTCTCGAAAATTAAATGAAAAAATATAACTTCTGTGTATTTTACTCTCACTTTGCTGCATATTTTCTCTTTTTTGCCTTGTTTTATCTTTTCTACATTATTTGAGGCATATTTGTATTGCTATAAATTTATAATAAATCTTTAAAAAATTCAACTCAAGTATAAAATTTCAGAGTGATTGATTACTTATGAAATCATAGAATCATTCCTTCTCAAACAAACGTTGATCTAGTTCATACATAATACAAAAACTCGTAAAAACTAACTTAAACGCGTCAAACACAAAGCACCTACTATTGAATAAACTATCAATTCTATTCTACTTATTAAATTATTCTTTATGTATGATTTACTTATTTATTAAATAATTTATTGGCTATGCTTTTCTTTAATTGGGTACTTGCAACCCAAGAAAAAGTTAAGTGCTTATGTCTAACCATATGATTTAAGTCAGCTTTAATTGGATACCTGTAAGTGACGTCATGTGTGTGTAAAACCTGATTGGCAAATGGCACGATTTACTTGTGAAGATGTCACTTGTAGGTGTCCAATTGTGATCTGGAAATCATTACCAGAGTATGTCAAGCCTGTAATAAATCTCTCCATAAAAAACCGCAAAGATCCTAAACGCTGACGTCGCCGCTATTTTGGGTGTTCAACATTTTGGTTAACAACCCAAAAACTATAAGAGTTAGAAACTTTAAATTACTAAGGTGTGTAGAAGACTATTCAAGAATTATTATGGAATAAGAAGTTTTAACATTCGATGATCTGTTTGAGTATTATTAACAGTTAAACTTGCAGAAAAAAATGCCATGCGAGCTGCACTACAGGCCGCAGGAATTCAACTACAAAAATGAAATTTGGTATACTGAAACCGCCATATTTGTTTATGAACTTAAACAGAGTTTTTTCAAAGTTTTAGTTTGTTCGAAAGTTATCGCAATTTTAAGTGCTTTTTTCGATTTTTTTTCTAATTTCGTTTGCTCTGCGTTACTTTTTTTCCCCCAGCACAAAAGATACAAGACATATAAACTTGATTTAACAAATGTGTGTAGAAATATGCACAATGAGTTCGATGCCTTAAAAAATTTACGATTCGATTACTATTTTATGAATTATTAACTGTTTAATTTCAAGTGAAAGAAGAAATCATGTTACCCAATCTACTTAACAACTGAAATGCAACTGCAAAATTGAAATTCGTCGTGATTAAATTATTAACGACAGTTTTTCTTTCAAATTCTAATTTGTTCGAATATTTATGCAATTTTAAAAGCTTTTTTGCATTTATTTAAAATAATAATTTGCAAAATAATAATTTTGAAATAATAATTTTTAGAGTAATATTTTTATCACTCTAATCCTATTCATATGCAGATCTCACATTGTAGTGGACTTTTTGTAAAAATTGTATAATTTTTTGCAGAGTGGATATTATTTGGAACTGGTTTCATATTAAAATATGGATATCACATCTTTTCAAACTACCCGCACATATGTCAGAAAATTGAATTTCTTTTTCTAAGTAAACAAAAATTCTATGTATATTGAAACACTTTTGTTTTTAAAGACACTAAGGGCACTTAATACCTACCAAAGTTCATCTTGTACTTAAACCTAGTTAGATTTTTGGGTTATCAGCCAAAATATCTTTGGGGCCAACCTGGCCCCTCTCGTTATTCAGGGTTTAAGATTCTATATGTACGCTTGTATGAGGCTAACCCATGAATAATTTTAAAAACCATCTAAGTAGGACCTAATAATGAAAATAGAGAATTACTCACCTTTGACTCAACATACGTACGCTTTCAGTAAATTTCTTTTTGAAGTGCAGTGGGAAGAAAAAACGTAATGCGCTTCACTGGTATCGTTGTCCTCTACCACTATTGTTAAAAATATCACTAGCATTCTAGTTTTTTTAAATTATCATTTGTATTCTAACGAAATTTATTAGTGTAAAATTTTCTTTGAAGTTTTCTAATACAATGTTGTAACAACAATGTATTAAAAATTAATTTTTTTTTCATTCGACTGTTTAGATTAACGGTATTGTTGGTATTCTGTATTTTAAATTATCGTTTGCATTCTATCTAGGCTACTGGATAAACTTTTCATGAGTTGCAATATAGAATTTTTTTAATAAAATGTTCTATTAAAATGTATAATAAAAACATTAAATAAAATGATCTTATTTTATAATTAAATATGTACCTCTGAAAATTGTAAATATCAAATGATACTTTAACTCCGCAGCAAAAATTGTGAATATTTTGTTTTAATAATTGCCCTAAACTGATAACTTTAAAAACTGTTAACTTAAACAGCCTCATAAAGGCTATCAAGCGCTAGATGAGTAAAACATGGAAATCATATTTAATTGCTTTACACATGTCAATCAAAATGATAGATTGTATTTTGAACGAGCATAAAACTACCCTTAAAACTCTCTTTATTTTGTCGTGTTAATGACTAGGAGTAAACTAATTTGCTTTAATCAAGCTCTTTAGTGAATTTAATTCATATAAATAAAATAAAAAATATAAAAGTTTACAAATATTTTTTTTGATATAATGCTAAGCAATAATTTAACTACTATAATATAAATATAGTTCTTTTTTATAAGAAATTGACTGTTTATATTTATCAGAATTTTCAATAATAATGTTTAAATATGCAGTTGTACCCCGGTATAACGAACCCCTATTTACCGAATTTTACGATTTAGCGAATTTTATGATGTCAATGAAGTAGATTTATAGGAAACAATGAATAGCAACTCTAACACAGAAGTCGATGATAATGAATTGAAAACTGTTATTTTTTCTGATGCTTGGCGTGGTTTGGAAACAGTGAAAACTCACCTAATGCGGCAAGATGTAAATGAAGAAGGATTTTCTTCTCTTTGAAAAAAAACTTTTTAAAGTAAGAAATCAAGGAAATAAGAAAACATTACTCACGAAATGCTTTGAAATTAAATTTCAAATTAATCAACGCGTAATCATTCGCTGTATTTTAAGTTCTTGAATGAAAAGTGTAAGATTTCCATTTATTTTGTGTATTTGCCTATTAGATATGCTCGAATATGCCTCTCTAATAAGCAAATACATAAAAAGTGTATTTGCTTATTAGAATTTCATAAGGTTAGTAAATTTTTTTTAAATTAAAATAAAATAAAAAAATCGATATGACAAATTGTCCCGGATTTAGAAAATTATATTTTCGGTCCCCATGAATTCATTAAATCGGGGTCCGACTGTAGTTTTTTAAATTTTTATTTTATTTTTTGGCGTCGCGAGAACTTTAAAATAAGATCAATTCTGAAGAGTGGTTCGGTCATTGAACTGATTTTTGTTTATCGAGATATATCTATGCAATGATACAAATAAATTTTAGGAAAAATTGCATTTTTTAAAGTTTGTTTTTCTTGTGGTTTGCATTACCAATCTTTACAAATATTGGTTTACTACTTCAGTTTTGGTACATGCAAAAGTCTTGTAAAAGTACATGTAAAAGTGCACCAGATTTCTTGAATACTTTTTCTTGAATCATTATTATTATTCTAATCAATTTATTTAGACAAAAATAAATAAATAAATAAATGATTGAATTTTTTTAGATTTTTTAAAGTGTCATAAATATTTATTTTCTTAAACCTATTTTTTTAGTTTTAAATTATCTAACATTTGTCCGCTTAAAACTCCTGAGAAGTGGTAGTTTCCTTAACTTTAGCCATTATTACATGTCCTTTAAATGAAATTTAAAATCTTTTTCCGATCTCAAATCGCCTACTTTGGTCAAAAATAAATCTGTAGTAAAAAAAGCTCAAATATAATCATTTTACCAAGGTCTTAATTGAAACAGCAAAGACTCTTTAATTGCCCTAATTTAATGTTATAGAACCATATTGAAGAATTTATAGATTTTTATTTGTTAAAAAATAATATCTAAAATGATCCAAACTTTGAAATAAACTTTGCATGATAGAGAGAAAACATATTGTGTACGGTATAAAATGGAAAACATAATGCGTTCGGTATGCGTTCGGTATAGACACTACCGTCTGAGCAAAAATGTAAAAGTGAAATGATATAATGACAGTTAATTTGCAGATTCAATAACCCCCCCCCCGAAAAAAATAATGAATGTAAAATTAATGTAAAAACAACGATGTAAAAGTAAAATTCAAGTAGTACAAGATTACAAGGGAGGTTGGCTTAAAGATATCCAAACAATGATAATATGACTTTTTATAATGTACCATTAATTTCAATGAAAAAAACCATTGTCTTTAAAGAATACTATCTGTATTTTGCTTTTTCCTTTGCTCTAAAATAAAATGTACCAATTTGATATCTTACTAAATAAATGACAGTGAAATATTAGTTAAGTATAGCATAAAGAGTTATTTATATATTTATGTTTCAGATGAAAAAAAAATTGTTACAGTTGCATATTTTGTTAGATAATATGCATACACTTATTCCTATTAAACTTTATGATACAAAATGTTTGGTATGTTTGATGTAAATGTAAAAAGACCGAAATAAATTATGGACATAAAATAACCACAAAAAAGCAGAAAGGACAAAAATAAACTACTCAATTATGTAAATAGTAGGTACTTTCTGAATGTGCTTCGGTTTGGTCGTACTATTTATTTTTTTAACTGGTAGTACGTTAACACCTTGTATTTGCTTCGACGTGCCCCCTCTCATATGAATCATCATTGTGAAAAGTAAGGATTTATCGTTCTTTTTCATATTTCCTTTTATCTTTTATTTTTTTAAATTTATAATTTTTATACATTTAAAATTTTAAAATATTTGTATTTAACTATTTTCTTTTGGTACTCTTCTGTATATATTTTCTGCAATGCACATAACATGGACGCTGCTTGGAATGGTAAGCGTTTTAAATAGAACATGTGTATCTCAAACACAAAGCACTGCCGCAACACAGTGGTGAAAGCTTTGAACATCTCTTTCTGTTGTATGGGTCTTAAACGAAAACACTGTAAACTATATAATGCACAGTAGTAATATATAATAACTAATTGAGCAAGCATTAATAAAATGATTTAAAATGAATATTGCTTTTTGTTCTTCAAATATGTTTTAACCCTCTCTAGCAAATACGGATATCGTTTACAACACCATGTTCCTAAGTGGATTTTGATTTTTTTTTATACCAGCTTTCTCCTTCCATTTTGGCCATGTTATTTTGATTTCCTCTGTATTTTTGTCTATGAGAGAAATGTAACTTTAAAGTTGACGTTTTAAATGCATTTTTTTTTGCTACATAACTATGGATTCCATACAACTTTAAAAATTAAGCAATGTGTTTCACAGTGAAATCTTACATTATAAAAAATTTCTGATCAAATTAAGGTAAAACGTAATGGCATCCAGAGTGCAGTGTCAATAAAATCCATTTTTACCGCAAAATTTCAATCCAAATTTTTTTTAGCAACATTTTTTTAAAATTACATTTATTCAGTGATTCTACAGTAAATATTACTATAAGAATTATGGTTTATCATTTTGTTCCGCAAAACTTTACGATAAAACAAATTTTACGATAAAATGTACTGACACCCTGATTGCTGGTAATTTTTAGCGTAATTAGATCAGGAATGTACAGTGTAAAAGAAATTCGTTGATTCATTTCACTAGGCTACATGAGCTAGGCATTTACTAGCAGGGCACTGACCACATTTACAGATGCGCTGCTGCCAGTGTTGTGCGAAACGGTGAAGAGAGAATCCGGATCGATTCTAGGGTCCATCTTGATCTTTCTTTTTTTTTCGTTAATAAATAAATATATTTAAGTCTCTTTCTTGAAATAATATTGGCATTCGCAAAATAATTTTTAAATCTAAAAATACAGGCTTCATAGCGCAACTTTAAGAAGTTAACTTTTTAGTTCCGCTTGTAATTTAAAACTTAACTATGATAGCCTAAATATGTCATGGCCATTTCAGAAAAAAATACAGCTCAAAGTCTGTAACGCTGTTTTAAGGATGGTTGCTCGTAAAAACATTAATGTTTTACACAAATACTTTTAGCGTTAAAATTTTTTAAAATTAATTTATTTAAATGGCCCCTCCTGATTTTGTACTAAGTCTATCAATAAAGTTTAAAAATATTTTCAACTAAAGTGCTACATGAAAAAGCACTATTTTAATGGCAGATAATCGTAGAAATATGTTTATCACCGAAGATGTGTGTTTCAAGACGCGAATTAACAAAATTTAGTTGTGTTGTTGTTTCTAATGCCACTTGCCTTTATCAACAAGCCTGCTGAAGGACGAATTTAAAGGCAGAGGGTGGGTTTCTTGTTTTTCAGTGGCGCTACCTATGGCCAAAGATGCTTTAACCACATTCAGCTCACTTACCCGTTTATGGGGTGGATCCATTCAAACATCCATTAATTCAAACACTGATTTTAATTTTGATTTGAACCAGAGAACGATCAAAGTCAAATTCAGTACCTCTGAAGTATAATTTGTTATGTGTACATGGAGGACTTTGTAACGTGACAGATTTAACATGCACCAGTCATCATTTACGCGGGTCCAGTCATCATTTAGTCTTCGATCAGCGGAGATCGCACCCGCGACCAATTGGGAACCAGACTATCCCCGCCTGCATTATTTATTATGTTTTCAATGCTCGTAGTACCGTTTGAAATTTAGCCTCAAATTTCTCTCAATGATTACCGGAAGTCTTCTGTGCTTTTTTTTATAAATAGTTACAGCTCATGTGTCAAATTTATTTAATTTTATATACGCCATTTTAAACATGACATATTTCAAACAATTGATTAAATTTTTTGTACGCCCTTTGAACATTAGCACAGAAGAAATATAAATATGTTTTAATAATATAGGTTTTACAGAACCAATTTGTGATGTTTTAATTTGCTTGAAGTTTTTCTTTGTGTAAATACTAAAAATTTCCGTGTGTAGTATTTTACTAGATGACTTCAAAATGTTTTTTTAAATTTATTAAAAGGAATTATGTATACGAATAATTTAATACAGAGTAAATTATATTTACTTTTTGCAAACAAAATAATAATAAAAATAGAGAAACTATTCATCTTTGTAAGTATGCTTAGTAGGAAATACATTCCATTCAAAATGGTACATTTGAAGTTAGATAAAATACATTTTATTGCACATAAATTCTTTAATTCATACAACACTTATTTTACATTACTATTAAAAACAAAACACTATGATAAGATTTCAACAAATTATAAATATACAATTAGAGCATGCGATTTATTTGAACATTTGTATTTTTCTATGGGTATTCAACAAAGGCAAGCTTAGCATAGTGTCTCTAAACGGATATGAGATGGAGAAAAAAAGAATATTTCTAAGTGTCAGACATTGAATCAAATATTTGTTGACATATTAGAGCACACTACATTTATGACATACATGTGCTTCTTTCATAGTATATTAATTGAAAAACGATTTTCAAATGTATATATTGCAATACGTTTTTTGGAGTACATAAAAATTTCATCAGACATTAATGAAGTCGAATACAGTGTAATCAGAACATTAATTTTTTAGTACATCAGTCAAAAACGTAAAAATTTTTTATGTAAATAATTTGGAAAAATCTTATTGGTTATTAAAATAACATGGAAAATTTAAGAAATGTTTAAAAAACATTAAGATTTTTAATTTTATTCATAAAATTAATAGTTATTCTTGATCAGAATCAAGTAATGATGAACACTAAAGGATAAGCTTATAATTTTAACGATGAATACGAGATAATTTTTTTATACTTTCTCCATATGTTGTTTTTTACATCTGTTCACCAGATAATAGATAATGAAGTGCTCGACGATATCTGAAAAATAAAAAATATCATAAATAAATTCGAAAGTGTACAATATATTTATATACAGTTAAGTGGTTCAAACGATTCCGAAGAAAGAGTTATGTTATTAGAAATTTTAACAAATTCAGTTTCTTTGAAAAAGTAGTACATTTGAAATTCGATTTTTCAGGAACTATTCATCCAATTTCGCTAAAATTTTGTATTTTGTCCTGTTCAATTACATACTTTAAAATTATACGAAAAATTGTATATCTTACGATTCAAAATTTTTTCGACTATTATTATATATAAAAAAAATACTTATTTTTTTGTATAGAATTTTCTTTGGACAAACAAATGTTATAACTGTATGCAAAAATTGTTCAATTCGTTTAAAAAGTTCTCAAGATATGGCGAAATACACAAAAATTAACATTAAGGAGTCTAAATTTTGGATATGTCTCCTGACCAAAATGTGGGGACTATATTTCCCAGGTTGCAATTACCCCCTACAATTTGAGGGTTAGAAATCCGAATCCGTCGGAAAAAAAGGTATGTTTATTTAGAGAAAGTACGTTTTTTTGTCTGATTTCGTAACTCAAAATATGGTCTGCTCTATTTAATTAACATATTCGAGGTCATGACCTCGAACTATTAAGATTGAGTCCCAGAAAGTGAAGATCCGATCTTTAAATCAAAATTTATTCAGGAAGGTCAGTTTTTTTGACAGACTTAACATATATATGGGTCATTCTCACGAAAACTGTCATTTTTCAGTTCATAAAATCCCAAAAAAGTAAAGTGAATAAAAAGCTCTGAAACTTTTTATNTTCAATCTTTTTTCGACTATTATTATATAAAATAATAAAAAAAAAATACTTATTTTTTGTATAGAATTTTCTTTGGACAAACAAATGTTATACCTGTATGCAAAAATTGTTCAATTTGCTTAAAAAGTTCTCGAGATATGGCGAAATACGCAAAAATTAACATTAAGGAGTCTAAACTTTGGATATGTCTCCTGACCAAAATGTGGGGACTATATTTCCCAGGTTGCGATTACCCTCTACAATTTGAGGGTTAGAAATCCGAATCCGTCGGAAAAAAAAGGTATGTTTATTTAGAGAAAGTCCGTTTTTTTTGTCAGATTTCGTAACTCAAAATATGGTCTGTTCTACTTAATTAACATATTTCAGGTTTCTGACTTGGAACTATTAGGATTGAGTCCCAGAAAGTGAAGATCCGATCTTTTCATCAAAAGTTATTCAGGGTGGTCAGTTTTTTTTGACAGACTTAACATATATATATAGTTTAATATACTAAAGAAATCAGACATACCTGCGTTTCTTTCCTGGAGCCATACTACTTAACCAAAAATCTTGATCTTTTCCTGTTCCAGACACGTCTCCGTAGTCGCAGTCCATTCCTGGTAAATTGATTGCGCATGATCGTTTCCTAAATATGGGAAATTTTTTTTCTTCAAAAACATAGCTTGAATTAATAACTGAAAAAGCTATTAAGTATAATTTAAACTTTATTAGCAATATGTCGATTTGCTTTGAGAACTCAAATATTTTTCCTTAAGTTTTTTTTAAAAAACAATTTTAGTTTTTCACGGAACTGCAGCCCCAGGTTTGTGGTTTTTGAATTTTTATTTTATCTCTCACAACTTACAAAATAGAGTACTGAATATTTTTTGAAAAATCTATATGCAGCTGTTTTCTAAATTTAATTTTAAGTGGTAATGAAAATTTTTTAAGAAAAGTATTAACTGTGGCATTGAATCAATGATTTGAGTCACCTAATTTGAATAAAATTTAATAATGATATAAATAAATCAATATACTCGTACAAAATATTAACATAATCTAAAAAAAATTGTTTTTTTTAATAGATTTTTTGAATTTTTGATCGAATAATAAAATCTAAAATAAAAGTATTAATTCTGGTATTATAGTCATGAATAATCCTATTATTATTGTAAACTTTATTATTAGTACTATCAATATGAATTTTGTTATTATTAATAACCCTATTAATAATTTTAATCATATTGTTATAATTTTCATTGAAACATTAAAAAGAACATTGAAAAATTATCAGGAACCTTGCTTGTAAATGAAGTTTTTTTTATTAATTTATTTCTATTGTACCATGAAACGTCAGATGGGTCCTACTATGTATTCTTCCTATTGTCTATCTTTGGTCTTAACAGAATATGGTGATTCGCCACTATCATTTAACTCAAGCAGTATCCCTTTAAAATACAGTCTGCAGCAATAGCGGACAGAAACAGAGCACAAAGAATTAGTTTCTGTTGTTCTGCTTAATAGACTGTTTAATTTATTTAAGCGTCTTCCTGTTGGTATGAAAACGTCGGTATCAATTTTGTCTTCATTGTCATAATTGTTTCATTCATAATTGATTCGTACCTAACCAAAAATTTGCACAAGCTCACAAAGTTCAAAGCTTTTGGTTACCATAGAATAAAAAATAAACCAAAAATATAGTAGGTTTATTGCATTAGCAATCTTAATTAACCTTTTCGATAATAGTTAGGAGCCCAATATGAGACTTGACGAAATTCAGCACAGATCACAAAAAAAAACACAATCTAAGAGCTTTTTACGTAGATTAACACCAATTAGTAATCACTTCAATGACGACTTTTTCACAATATTATATTACACCTAAGTAAGACTGCTGGAAAAATACCTATCAATTTAGCTATTGCTGAATCAAAAAGAAACATGTGAGGAACAAAATCTCCCCATTTTAGGGTAAATTACGCGTAAAACTACGTATATTGTAATTGAGCTGATTTTTTTGAGAATATATATTCAATAAAAATGACGTTTTTGAAATTAGATATTAAAAAACTCTATGGAGTTATAATCTAAAAAGAGTGTAGTAGTGAAATTTTTTTGGTGCAATGAAATATTCTTTTAAAAAATTATCTACATTCAAATACTCATATTTATAATAAATATCGCATTTAAGTAAAAAAAAAATTGCTTTAAAGGCGTGTAGAATTATAAAAAATTGTTTCGCGAGAAGTTTTTTATTACAAACATTGGATAATTAAGTCCGAAATGTTAATATGTCTGGTTCAGTGACAACTTGCTCCTTTTTTAGTTTAAAAATCGATGATAAACTTCAGAATAAGTTGAAACAAGAATGTTAATAAAAGACACATCACTCATGACAGCAATATATCGATAAAAAAACCGAAAATTTTTTTAAAGAGATTGCATACCATCCATCTTATTTTTCGCAGCAAATACTGAATATAAAATTTATAAAAGAAATTGCGATTTACCGTATTGTATGCTTTGTTTTTCCTTTAAACAATTTTGTCTTGTAATTAAAATGTAATTTTAAGATTTAAAAACAAAGCTTGAATTGTATTATCAAAAATAGTTTGACCACGCATTAAAAGTGTTTGTACAGTGACAGCTAAAAATATTTTTTAGTTAAAAGTAAATAATTATTTTTATATAGTTAAAGAAACTTTTAAAATATTTGTTCCATCAAATTGGATTTTCCAGTTGGGAAATAACGTGCTAAAATTTCCCACTTGACTTTGCATTTACTTTCATCTTGATTATAACATCTGTCTTTCTGGCGTTCTTCAGAAGATTCATATTAAAGTTTTTTCAGGAGGGTAAGTAGGGCATATGCAAATATTGCTAAAGCAATATTGTATATCGAAGCAATATGCCAATATTACTTCTCAACGCACTTTTTCTCAGCATGTAAACAAGATATTTCTTCAGTGTTTTTCACAGAATATTTACATACACATGTTCACACTTTGATAATCGTTAATACATATCTTTGGCAGTATTTTTTTTAATCTTGAGCTAAGAACTTTTAAATTTTTTAATTTTTTCTCTTCATGACTAAATAAGTATTTCTAGTCACGTTAGAACTTTATCCCAGCATACAACTGATATAATCTCAAATATCCCCCAAAAAAGTTCAAGGCGATATCATATGTAGTTTCTTAGAAAAGGTACATCGAAAAAGCTCAGTTCTGATATTATTGATACATGCTTTACAGACTCCCCTTGACTAATTCAGAGTTCGTAACATTCTTACTATTGTTCAATAATTCTGTTTGCTTGCATGAAATTTAAATATTGAAAGGTAACACAAAAATTAAATAATACAGTTCATAAAGGATGTGACTGGGAGGCGCAGTTAGTTCGTCGTCGGCCTTCTGAGCCCAAGTCTGCGGGTTCGATCCGCGGCGCATGCAGAAAATCCTCAGCGGCCATGTCGTATGATTATGCGGCATGTAAAATATCCCTGGAGTGCCTTATTGGCTCTTGGTATTTCAGGCGAAATTAAATTACTTGTGCACATTAGCTTCCCAATAAAGTCTTGGTGCTGCCATCTAGTGTGGCAGAAACTAGACGCCCAAATTAACATGACCAACGGTATCTCACCCATTGTGGTGGTCCTGAAAAAGTGGATACCACTTCTGGAGAACGCATTAGGTCTGGTCATCGGGAAGACTGATTGCGCAGCTCATAGGAAATAAAAAAAAAGTTCATAAAGGTTTTTTTTTTGTGGTTTAAGGTGAATTGTTCTCCGAATGGTAATATTCAGTGTATAATCTGTACCATGATCTAGGATGTTATTTTGCTTTGTTGTTTTGCTTTATTTTACAATAAATTTAAGTATAAACACATCATGAAAAGAATATTTTATGTTAATATTTTTTCCGTGCTTTTTCATGAACTAAACAAAAGCAATTTGCTATGGTACGCAAGCATAAAAAAGAAAAACTAACTTTCTTCTCATTTTATTTAAAAAACACCAAACAACAATTTTCGAACTGAAGCAGAAAACAAAATGAAAAGGGTAGTTAATAGAAAAAAGTGCTCTGTCTTCAGTTGGAAAAAGGAAGTATCTCCTTTTAACCAAGAGGTTTTAGATATACCGCCAAATTTTTTGGTGTAAAAGGGTTAAATCAACTTCATGCATTAAGTAGGTTTAAGTAGTTCCTCATATCCACACTAAGCTGTTAGTGTCAAAACATGTCCTATTTCTTAATTTTAAAAATTTTTTTTGGACGAAACTTTTTAGTTTGTATTTCAAATAAAAAGAAGAGTGGGTTAAATAAAAAGTGAAACAACATAATAACTTTCGATTAAAAGATTGAAGAAAACGATCAATTAACTGTGTGCAAAAATATGGATAAACGTCAAATTTCTTAATTAGTTAGTGCAGTTGATATTTAAAATTTTAAAATATAACACAAATACGCACTTATTTTGAACATACATATCTTTTTACCAATAGATTCAGATTCCTGACCCTCTAAATATTTAGGGATCTGGAAAATTGAATTGTTTAGTCAGGTGAGAGCGGACAAAAGTTATAACCCTTTAATCTTAAAAATTCGATTTTTGTATGTTTTGTAGTATCTTGAACGCTTTAAGCGAATCACAAACTTTTTGCCTGGAATTGTAAAACTTATTCTTTCAAATATAATTCTTAAAAATATTTTATAAGTAATTATTATATTTTATTATTTAATTTATCTGTGTTTGAAAAAGTTTTAAATTGCAAGGTGTGTAATTTTTTTTTCTAAAAAATTTAATTTTAAACGACAAAACCAAAAATATGTAAGGTGAAAAGTTTTTGAGAAAAAAAAATTTCAAAATTATGACGTCTTTGAAATGATGAAACTATAAAAAATGAAATTTTCATTAAGAGGCGCAAAGGTATGATCACTGTTTCAGCCAAATTATAGAAATAATAATTTGTGGATTGCAACTATCTTCATATTTAGAGAGTCTTGAATCCAAATCTGTCTAAAAAAAGTTGTTTATTCAGCTAAAGTACGTTTTTTTTTGTCTAATTCTATAACTTCATCGACAGAGTTACACAGTAAAAAATTCTGGATCAAATTACAGTAAAATCGTATTCTTAGCTTAAAATTCCTCTTTACTGTAATATGTTGCGAAACAAAAATCTGATACATCGCAATTTTTACAGTAATTACTAAAGTAAAGCCATTGAAACAATAAAAAAAAATATTATTCTAAAATAAATTTTACTGTTACGGATTACAATTTTACGGTAAAAATGAATTTAATGGTAAAATAGATCTTACTTTAATAGGGATTTTACGGGTGATGCACTCGAAGTTCTGGTACTTTTACTTAATTAATAATTTGATTCCGAATATTTTACAGCGTAATTTTTTAAAATTGCAAATTGCAGGCTGGGCATTCCTTCCTCTTAGTGCGTTGTTAGAATCTTAGAAAGCTGAAATCCAAAAATTAGATAAAAAATTCCGTTTTCCATTTTGCTCGCTAAACATTTATGTAAGTTGATAAATGTGAATATAAAAGGGAGTTTTTTAAAATCATGTCCTATATACCAGTTTTAACTCCCTTTCTAGGTTCGGTTTAATAATGTCATTCTCATCACCCACAAGAGAATTCAACCCTCAAATGCATTAATTTGTGTAAGTTTGCATAGATATTAGAAACTTAACGTTGGTGAAACTAGGCAATTAATTTATCATTATTGGATTCGCTCTTCAACGGAAACTATCCTTCTCTAATGAAACCTTTCTGTATAAACATCTTAGAGCAACTTTAAAATGGTGGATCTCCTTTCCCTTCAATTACTTGTAGCTAAATTTAGTTAAAGTTATCCAGATTAAAATGCTTTGGTTACAACACACTTAATACATAGAGTTAATTATAACGTGTTGATACATTTTAATAATGATAACATAATGATACATTTTACAAGGTGGATATAAGAATGAGAATTTCTGTAAACATAAACAGAAAAGTTTTATTAATTATTGTTTAATTTGTTCTTGATATTGACCGAGGAAATTAAACCAATTATACAAATGAAATATAAAAGTGAAGTGAGTTTAATTTTTTTTAATTTATAACTATATTAAAAGCGAAATATTAATCAAAATACACTGTAAAAAATTCCTGATCAAATTGTGGTAAAAAGTAACGGCACTCAGGGTGTCAGCGCTTTTTACAGTGAAATTTTATGGAACAAAAATATGATATAGCTTATAATTTTTACTGCAAAATCCCTGAATCACTGTAACTAAATAAATATGACTGTAAAAATTATAACAAAAATTTTACGGTAAAAATAGATTTTTCAGTAAAATTGGATTTTTTGGGCGTTGCACTCAGGGTGCAAATACTTTTAACCGTAATATGATCCGGAATCTTTTGCAGTGCATAAGGAACAAAAATGAAAGTATTAAAAGTTAGTTAAGTACAAAGTTAAGTTAGTTAAGTAGTTAAGTACAATTAGTAAAGTTAGTACAATAAAGTAGTATTCCTATGAGATCTGTAGCAAAACAAGTTTTTATGATATCTGGAGTTTAAAGCTATTATTTATTATACATTATTAATATTATTTTTATTAGAGTTTAAAAAAAAGCTAATTTGATCACATTATGAATTGTGTGCTTTTTAACAAAGAGTTACTGTTTATTACTTCGTAATCTTAAAATTGATCTGTTTACCAAGTATGTACTTTTTGCTAAAATTTCTCAATAACTTACACTAATAATGTATAAAATTACAAAAACTTTTTATCAATTATGCAGAAAAGATAATTGAACTTAATTATTAGAAGCTTATTTTAAAATATATATATATCCCCGGATTGATGCATTGATCAAAGGATTGTCATTCAAAATTCTACAAATTGATACAAATTATCTTCAATAAACTTATTAACATTGTGTTCATGCAATGAATATAATTTTAATTTAAAATTGTTATATGTAGGAATTATTTTAATGAGTCTAACTTTTTCTTTATTCAGTCATCATTGTTTTGCCTAAGGATGTAATGAGTAAGCCCGTTCATTTAGCATGTTACACAAAAGTTTTGTTTAATTTATTTCATCAATATCTAAGTACATTGCAAAAGTTTCCAAAACAAATTATTGTATGAAGTATTTTTAATTATTGTATGTGTGATACGCTTTGGAAAATTAGGTAAAGAAAAATTAAGAAAAATAATATTAAGAAAAATAAGAAATTTTGTAAAAATTACTGTATGTGTGATACACTTTAGGTGTATCACACATAAAATCCATTTTACTGTAAGATATTATACTCTATATTTTACAATATTACTTATTTAATTAGAGTGATTAAGTAACTTTACGGTAAATATTACTGTAAAAATTTCGTAATAGCAAATATTTTGTTCTGTAACATGTTCCAGAAAAAATGGATTTCACGGTAAAAATACCAGCTTTCTGTGTGCTGGTATTTTTCATCATAGAATGATCCAGAATTTTTTTCAGTGTAAACATATAAAAGATAATTTTTCTGTGTAAAATAAAACGTGTATTTTAATGCGCTGGATAAAACATTTTTGCAGTATCTAGTAAAACAAACATTACTGATTTTAACTATTTGGGAAAATCTGCTATTTTAAATGCAGTGATAAGATTGATTATACACTATTAACTGAATCAAAATAACAACTTACACAAAAGTTATCAGAAAAAAGTAGGAAATAACGAATTAATACCTGCCTATTAAATCAACAGTTTATCAGTACTTAATTTGTCACCTTCAAGATCTTCTCAATCAATACTGCCAGAAAATTTTTTATAAGAAAAGAAATGTCAGTTGCTATTTTCGATTGGTTATAATTAATGTGCAAAGATAAATGAGGATTCTTTTCCCAGATTTTCATTTCTTCTCTTAATATATATTGTTTTAGCCAACTAATTGTTCTTGCTTGTATTTATACGTCATGTTCAAATAATTCTTTCGAAATTTATCATATTTTCTCAATTTAAAAATATTATGAAAAATAACAAAGCAGTGCCAATAAGTTAAATGAGTAACTTTTATAATTGAAAAATCTAATTTAAAATCTAATTGTAAAAGCGCAAAGAAATAATTCTTTTACTTAACTGAACTTATATACAATAAGCAAAGAAGTAACTTCTTTTTATTTCCATCAATCAATACAAGATTAATCAATCAATACAAGATTAAAAGTTACACTGCAGGAAAGTACGGGTATCCTAAGTGCCAGTAAGTTTTACAGTAAAATTAGAGAAAATAAAATTAAAAAAATCCGTTATGCTATATTTTTTACGACAATATTTACTGTAAAAGCACTGAATAATTGTAATTCAATAAATATTACTCTGAAAATTGCGGTTTAAAAATTTACAGCAAAAATGGATTTCACAGTAAAATGGTTTTGAAGGATGCTGCACCCAGAGTGTCAATACTTTTTACCGTAATTCAACCTGCAATTTTCAACAGCGTATAGTAATAGATGTATTTAAAATTTTACATGGATATGTTTAATAATGCTGTATTTAAAAAGTTTTGTAGCATATTGTTAAAAACGTGAAAAATAAACAGGTAAAAGAAACTTTTTACGTATCAGCTTAGTTACACTGAAAAAAAAAATTCCTATCAAATTGCAGTGAAAATTACAGGTGATTGTCAATGCTTTTTACTGTAAAATCCAATTTTACTATTTTACGGAGTAAAAAAATTATATTCAGTAAGTCTTACAATAATATTTAATGTAAAACACTTAATCACTTTAATTAAATAAGTATTACTGTAAAAATTATGATATGAAAATTTATAGTTGAAAATTTAAGAGATGCTACATTAAGAGCACCAGTACTTTGAACCTTATTTGACTTGAATTGTTTTACAGAGTAGTTAGAAGTTAACATAGGGAAATGACTAGACCAAGACACATTTCTTGTTCGAATAAGATAAAAAAGATCTCACACAAGACTATCAATTTAATTTCTTTTTCAAGGTAAAGCGATAAACTCATATTTTTTAAAATTTCTGTGTTTATGTCATCGCTAAGAACCACGTAAGCTTCTAAAAAATGTTACTTACTCTAGTTTTTCTAGTTTACTGTCCAGATCTTGGAGGAGAGTTTTTATGTAATTCAACTGTCTTCTCTTATTGACAATGTCTCTGAGGGACCTTTGCGGAATAATAGGACTGAAAGAATATATGGTAAAATCAGTTCAAAAGTCAAATATGAAATAAATTTTTGCTTGAATACATAAAAAAATTGTAAAATAAAAAAAATGCTAGAACTAAAAGAAATCTTTATGAGAGGATGTGAAAATATGTAAGCAAATTATAAATATTTCTCAAAAAAATCCCTCGAGAACATATGGGAAAGATTCAAAAATAAAAACTATACGAAGGTAACATCAAGGATAACACTTTTAAACAATTTTTCAACTGTAATAAGATATCACTTAATAAGTTTAAAACTACTAATCTAAAGCACTTATAACATTTTAGTTGCTGAATTAGCAATGGATGCTGAAATATTTCTTAGGGTGCTAAAGACAAATTCATAGTGAAATGAGCATGTGATGATACAGGTTTTAGTACAATTAAATGATATACTTTTCTGGCGAGTTAATGATCTTCTCTAAAATAAGGAACTTTTCTTCGACCATGATTATTTTAACAAGGACCTAATAATTGGAGCATATATTAGATTAAACCTGTGTGAATCAATTTTAGAATTAGATTGCATTCACTGAATATTTCAAAGGTTCAAGTTCTCATTTACTTTTAATTGCGTTATTACATTATTTAAAATACATGCAGTCATTCGTTAGATCTTACTTAATCTAATTATATTGCCCATTGTAACCAATTGTTATGAGTCCCTTTACTGCAACGACTATCTCTGTTATTGATTTATATGATAAGGCCTAAAATTATGCTCAGTGAGTCACTAGGAGAGTTCTAAAAACAACACCAATTGACGCCATACTGGTCAGATAATCCATAAAAAATAAATAATTAGATAAAAAATTAAACGCATTTTAAAAAAACCCTTTTAATTTTGGGAGAGAATCATTCGAATATCTGGCTTGAGCAAACTTTTCTTGGAATCAAGGAGTTTTAAGATTCAACGTGTTCAGATGTTCTGTAGCTGAAGGCGGAACTGTTTGAATTAAATATCAATCCTGAGCCTCTGTTTCTGTTTCAAGATGCAACTTTATACAAAGGTTTCTGGATAATCACTGAACTTCCCCTAGTGATGGGTCACTATGCATATGATGTTTCGGTGCTTAGAGAATTTGAGATAGAAGATATTTATAACCTGCATTGGGAGCTTTATTGGATGCACATCTATATCGATGGCTTCTCTTGAAGGACACTGAAATTTCGGAATGGAGTATGCAACCTTCTGATCGCTATTTATACTCAAGTTAGAAAATGTGCAAAGAAGAAGTGGCTTCCATTTGTGTTTCCTGAAAAGTTTACCAAAGGTTGTTATCCTTTTTGACGGTAATTTTTTTTAACTCTGTTGCAGCTTCCGTCGTCTCTGAAATCTTTGGGTATGAAAAGCTATCGCTTAGTCTACCAAGTAGTCAAAAGGAGTTCTGATGTAGTGGATCCTAATAACAAATATTACAAAGCAACAATTGTGCAGAGATAGTTGTTTAACTTCAAGATGCATCCTTTTCGGGTGGAGGGATATCTTTTGTGGGTGAACGAAAGTAAAGGATGTAAAAGTAAAGCATTCTCGAACTGAACTGTTATTGGGAAGAATTGCGGTTCGATCCTCAGTGGTGGTTTGAAACCCAGCCAGTTTCAGATTGAATAGTACCAGCTTGTCAGGCAAGTAAAGTCTTCGGAAGGATGGGAGTACTTTCTATTTACCAAAGCCTGAACTGCAGCTTGGGAGAGAACAAAAAAATGGGGAATTTGACTTCTATGAGTGACCATTAATAACACGCAGGAGGCATTTTAGGTTCATAAATTTCTTTGCCACCATGCATTTTTTACTTTATGTTGTTCTCTTTAGTTCGTTTGTCTTCATTTTTTCTTAAACTTTGCTTTTATGAGAAGTTGTATATATTTGTTTTAAAAAAAACGAAAAAAAACCTAAATAAAAAGGGCAAAAAAAATCTAACTATAAAAAAACTTATCGAAGCAGAAAAATTTCGGAATGTTGAAAGCTTTATATTCGTGTTGATATAATAATAGCTTTTATTAATGAATAAAAATAATATTTGTTATTCTATCACGATATTTTTTATGCAATTTTAACTTTGCTTTTTACAAATCTTTCATATTTCGTTAAAAAATAATCCATATTATTTTCCTGTGTTCAAAAACCAGAATATGTAATTTTCATTTTCAAAACTAATTCTAATATTGCAATATATTTTACGTTAATTAAATAAATGCTCTTAAACTTTTTAAAAATTATTTACCAGAAAAGTATTAATTATAAGAAAAATTAAAATTAAATAAAAATTAAATAAAATTAAAAGTAATTAATTATAAGAAAAGTAGGTGTAATATACATAATTCTTTGAAAATGAATCTTAAAATTTTAATTGCTAAATCATTTGTAAAATTATATTATAGGAACTTGAACTGTGAAAAAAATATGATATTCCTTTAAATTAACTTACGTATTTTACTCGTTATAACTGTTTTGATCGCAGTAAAATTGAAAATTAATGTAACGATATACTATCTATAAAATTTCAGTTATTGTAAATAAATTATGAGTAAGATTGAATACCTGGATGAAAAAATTAACAATTAGAAGAAAAAGTTGTTTACTACCAAAGAATTCGTGGAAAAATACCTTTTTTGAAAAAAAACAACATTTCCACTTAAATTTTAAATTAAAAGCTGAAAAGAATGTTACATTACCTTTATAATTTTGTTTTTATATTTGCCAAAAAAATTTATAAAGAAAAGTACAATCATATCAAACATTTGCAAAACGTTATAACTATGTTCTTGGTAAATAACGTTACGGAAAGAATATCTCTGCTTATTAAAAATGAGAAACAAGCTACTCTAAGAAATTAATCGTATAATTAAAAGATTTTATTTCTACATATTGGAATTTCTTTCTTTCCTTTTTTTCTTCTAAGATTTAACAAAAAACAACTTTTTTGTTGTTCCTGATTATAAATCAGGAACAAAGAATCCTTTAAAATCTCTGCTTTACGAGAAGAATTTAGAGAAAAACAAGAATGGAAGTAAGTAATTTTCTATTTCCAAAACCAGAAGTATATATCGAAAAAAATGAAAAGCTAGCATTTAAACTATAAAAAGAAATCAACAGAAGAATTCATCTTACGAATTCCATTTATTAAGAAATATATATTTATTCTTCCAATTTGATTTGCTTCGTACCTTAAGTTCACGGCAGAAAAATAAATAAACTACTTTGAGCTTTGATTAAATGAATATTTGAGACAAAACTCTGTGCTCCATGTTAAGTCAGTTGACAAGCCTAATTCAATAAGTTGTAAATGATGACTAAAACTTTCTACTGAAATGAAAAGGTATGAATAAAGCGAACGAAGCATATTATGCATTCTTTTGAGAATTTTCTTTCGTCTTGATATTAAACATTGAAAAAAAAATTATGGAGGTTTTTAGGAAGGTATAATTTTATTATTTGAAGAAATAATGTCGTATTCTAAATTTTCAGATGTCTTGTCTACTAATAAGTAAGAAAAGTTATCTTTAAAAGAATGTGAAATAACTACTCAGAAAAAAATAGTATGGTCAAAACAAACAGAATATGGCAAAATTTACCATGTTTCTGATTCTATGTAAACTTCAAAATCCTCTGTAACTCAATTTGGTATTGGTTTTCGTAAAATTTACAAT
Source organism: Parasteatoda tepidariorum (assembly GCF_043381705.1). Taxonomy (NCBI): domain Eukaryota; kingdom Metazoa; phylum Arthropoda; class Arachnida; order Araneae; family Theridiidae; genus Parasteatoda; species Parasteatoda tepidariorum. The sequence continues at coordinate 53,962,111 of NC_092205.1, forward strand.
AAAATATGGGTTTATAATATATTATAAAACTCGGTAAATGTGATAAAATGTTGTAATTTTATCACATTTACTGAAATTTACTTTTAATATAATTTACTTTTCTACTTTGTATTTTTTATTATAAGTGTGGCAATAAGAACTATAAATTTGAAAATCGGAATTTCCGGTGAATAGTTTGTCGTATGCCTGTTTAGGCCTCTGCGATTGTTCCTGTTTTTCAGTGGCGCCATCTATGGCCAGGAATTCGACTTCTGCCACGCGATTCACACAACCACAACCCATTTATAGGGCGGGTCACATTCACACACAGAGGAGAAAGGACATAGAACACACAGAGAGAGAAAGTAACATCCATGCCTTGCCCGGGATTCGAACCCATGACCCTTCTGATGCAAGGACAGTTCCCTGCCCCCTACACAGGCCGGTAGGCCGATGAATAGTTACCATATCAAATGAAAAATTACCAGATGAATGGTTTAAATACCATATGCCTTGGTTTTATTAAATAGACTTATTTGTTTTACAAGAAATCAACGAAACAGTGAGTTAATTTTACCAAAATTATTTTCTCCGTTTAGAATGAATGAAACAGCAGATATTCATAATGATTGCTATGTTTTTGATTCATTATTTTGTAAATAATGTTTAAACCAAATTAAATTATTTTATATAACGCCATTTAACTTAAAACAAAATAATTTATAAATAAATAAAAGTCTGATAAAAATCAATTGTAGAAATCCTAGTATCACTGATATTGAATTTAAACAAAGAACTTTGAAAAATTATATTTATTTTTGCTGAAATCTTCAATTACATTGCAATAGCTCTTTCATACAATCAATATGAACTTATGAGACAGTTTAAATACTCTTAACATCAAATGCAAATAATAATCGATGCGAAATTCGCAGAACTTCTTAAGATATATTCCAAAAACAGCACATTACTACTTGACAATTGAAAAATAGAAAGATTCATCTCAAATGTAATCGATGAAGACACCATATAAAATCTTTGAGTGACATTGTAAATTTTATTTCTTTTGACTTACTATTGATGATTTTAAGTTTAAGTGACGTTTTTAGCTCTGAATGCGTAAGAACAAATAATCGATATCACTTAAAGTGTCGTGAAACTAAAATAAAATGAAAATTTAAATGTAAAAACAAATTTAAAAAATATTTAGTGACGTCAAAATTGTGAATAATTATTAAAATAAAATCTTATAAAAACTATTATTTTCTTAATATACTTTAAATTTTGTATTTTTCTGTTGAGTTTGATTTAAATTTTAATTTATGAGTCAATAAAATCACAATTGATTTATAAGTAAAAAAAATTGAGATTGTAATCGAAAGGATTTTTAAACTTATTATATTAAAACTAATTATTTGTTTTGAATGCGTAGGACCAAATAATTCATAACACTTAAAGTGTCGTGAAACTAAAATAAAATGAAAATGTAGGGGAGAGTCGGGTAGCCCCGCTCACTTAAGGAGTATTGCTTATATTTCTGTATAATATTGAGTAATAATCAATATTTTTGTATGTTTCTATTGTTTTATCATCTAATTAAATAATGCAAAAAGAATAAACCAAAAAAAGAATAGTTTAACTTAAAAAAATAGAAATTTAAAAAAACATGTTTTTCAGCTCTTTTCAAAATGTGTCGGGTAGCCCCGCCCAGTTACAAAAATTATGTTTTTTGACTGTTTTTTCAGGTGTAAATGAAAATGACCAATGTATTGACAATAGATAAACCTCATTTATCATTTTTATCACAAAATTATTTTATTTATTACATATTTATATACTTTTAGTGAATTCTATCATTTAATAACAATCATTTAATAACAACAATATTTGTTGTTAAAAATGCATATAACATTCAAATTTGAAGCAATAAAATAATAATCTTTGCAACCGTACATTTATCGACGAAATAAAATTGGGCGGTGATACCCGACATTCATGTGAGCGGGGCTACCCGAAATCCAATTTTTTTGTAAATTTGTAATTACTCGAACAATTTTTTACATACAAACTTCTTTCTTTGTGCAAATTAAACTTAAGACTACATACTTTAAAGCTGTATGTATAGAAAAAACTATATTTTTAGTATTAAAATGAAGTTTAATCGAAACATTCACCCAATTTTTCTTAATTTTATGACTACTGTATTCAACATATTTTCAAAACTATTGTTTACCATGTTACCAGCTGCATAAATACTTGAAACTTTGAAAATAATCTTTTTTTAATATAACAACTAATGTCCGCTGGCCCCTTGACTTGAAAAAATATTCTATACATATGATATTGACTGTGGGAGGGGGTACCCGCTGGGCGGGGCTACCCGACTCTACCCTAAATGTAAAAACAAATATCAAAAAAAAATATTTAGTGTCGTCAAAATTGTAAGTAATTATTAAAATAAAATCTTATAAAAATTGTTATTTATTTAAAATATTTTAAAATTTGCATTTTTTCTGTCGAGTTTGATTTAAATTTTAATTTATGCGTCAGTAAAATCGCAATTGATTTATAAGTAAAAAAAATTGCGATCGTAATCGAAAGGATTGCTTAACTTATTATATTCAAACTAATTATTAACTCTGAATGCGTTTTTAGCTCTGAATGCATAAGATCAAATAATTTATAGCACTTAGTCTCGTGAAACCAAAATAAATGAACATTTAAATTTAAAGACAAATATAAAAAAATAGTTAGTGACATCAAAATTGTAAATAATTATTAAAATTAAATCGTATTAAAAATCGTATCATTGACAAATGACAATTATAAAATTTATATTTTCTTATGGAGTTTAATATCAATTTAAATTTGAATAAATGTACAATTCATTTATAAATGTAAAAAAAATTGAGATTTTCTTGAGAGACCTCGGTCTCTGCGCAAGCTGATAAAAGTGATTACCCACCCCTACACAGACCTCTGTCAAAGATGGATGACTTTGGTGATTTACTAGGAACAATTCTTGTCACTATGGCACACTATGGGTATTCCTTAACATATATTTTGGTGTAAATTAAATACCATTTTTAGAGTTCAGTTACACGAAAGCTAATAATAACAATAAGATATAATACATATATAAGTAAGCACATTCATTTTTACCATAAAAGTTAGTTTAGGTTACCTACACACTCTAATTCTCAAAATTAAATTAGTTTGTTAATCAAACATACGCTTAGCAAAGAGAATATTAAGACGAATTTGAATTGGGCTTAACAGAACAGAAACAGATAAAACTTACGCATTGCAATATTATTTAATACAATAGGCAGATGTTTCAAAACTAAAATATAATTATCCTTATTACACTACTAAAAATATACATACGTTTTGTATAGGTAAATTTTTGTTTTAGCGGAAGTCTAGTTTTGTGCAGTGAAACAACAAACTCAGTCTAGATTCATTGTAAACAATCTATATCCAAAAAACATCAAAATTGGCGTTTTTGTAAACGAAAATGAAATAACTCACGAATGGTGTGAATGCGCGTGAGCTAGGTGTAAGTATTATTCTTTATCAGTGTTTAGACCAACACCTTTCAAAGTATATATGAGAGCAGGATTTGGTTTTATTTTAAAATGAAGTGTTTTGTCCATTAAACTTGGAGAGATATTACATTACAGATTTACCATTGCGCGAAACAGTTTGAAACAGGAATATATATTGACAGATACATATTATCAGATGCTAATAAAAATCAAATTTTTGTAACATTTTACACTGATAAATTTTTAAAAATGTTTGAATGTCATCAATTTCGATCATACTGTATGTTTCTCACAAAAAATAAAACAAGCACTGTGTATTGCATTATTATTTTAAACCTTCCGTTAAAATAATTAAAAATTAAAAAATAGTTCACAGAGAAAAAAACTTGATTGTTAACACATACCTAGACTGCTTGATCAAAAATAATTGCATTATAAGTAACTTATTTAAATTAAATACAATTTATTATTAAAATATAAGACACAATATTCTTGTCGTTTAAAAGAGGCTTCAGTATCCAGTTGTAGAAAGTTTTACCTGTTTTAATTTTAAAAAAATATTCTTATTAGTTTAATTTATTACATTAGTTTAATTAACCGAATTAAACTCCCATATTTATTTTATAACCGAAACATTTTGAAAAATGCAAATTCATATTTGACATTACATAATAAAAAAAATTTAAAACCCTTAAGTGATTGCTGATTGAAAAATAAAAAGTTTCTACATAAAATTGAAAAAACTTTTTCAATAAAGACACTTGTTCTCAAAAAATATCAAAAAAGTTTTCAACAAATGCAGGCTTTAAGGTTTTTATCTTTAATGTAATTATAAAATGCTTTTTAATTTAATTATTAGAAAACTGAATATGTTTTTATTTTATTTAATACTGAGTTCACGAACAAAGCCTTTCATACTTCCAATTTAATTAGTAAACATATAAATAAAACGGATTTATGGATGTACAATTTCTTAATTCCTTGACTAGATTTAAATTTATATGGATGAATGTCAGTGCAAATGCAATATGAGGAAAAGAGGTAAGCGAATGACTTAATTTCTTAAAAAAATATTGTTTCAAAATTAATGCAATTTTGAATGTTTAAAAAGAATTTGCAATGTTATCTTAAGTTCGACTTTATACTTTCAATAAATTGGCTAAAGGATTTATTCTGGGGGAAAAATCTTTACTTTTAAAATTAAAAAGAAAAAAAGCATTTAAATGAGTAGCGCGCTTGAATATTTTTATAACTTAAAGCATTAAAATATTTTGAAATGGGGGAAAATATAATACACTTAATATTATAATTTTGTAACAATTCGCTTAGAAAAAAAGTCAACATAACGCTAATAAACAAGCGTGTATATAATTAGTAATAATAATAAATAACACTGGGGAGCAAATTCAGTCTTGCATTTTTGCATATACTTGATATTGTCTAATTCGGGGGTGGAAATTTCAAATTCGAAGTTAGTTTTACTCCTAAAGCTACAGTAATTTTTATATGACATTTTGTTGCTTTTTTTATGTTGAAATGTACAAGTTCAAAAACGTTATGTATAACAGAGAGTTGCGTAAAACTTCTAGGAGAGGTAGGGTACGTGAATCGGGATTAAAATTGCATAAGAACTCCTGCCCGTAAATGTCGTCTAACGCGGCTAGAGGTACTTCCCCATTATGAACTGTTCAGAAGAGCACAATGCAACAGTTCATAAAAGGAAGAGACCCTAGAAATGTATGGACGACCTTTACTGGCATGGGTTCCAATGCGGTTTCAACTCTTATGATGTGCCTTTACTCCCCTACACTGTTAGAAATTTCTAGGAAAAAATAGTTAGATAACAATTTATTGAATGGTTATTTTACCATATTTAATCAAAACAGTCAAATAACCATAAATAAAATGGTAATCAAGCTGGTAAGTTTGAGAAAAACTGTTTATTAACTGCTTTCACCTAATACAGTTAAACAACCAGAACTTTATCGCACCAACTAGAACCACCTAAAGAAGATACTGTATACAAATCATAGCCAAGCGGGCTTATCTGTCAACCGACAGAACAAGAGTTCGAGTCCTAGTGTTGACACCACCCCCCTTCCCTTCAACACATGAAGAATTTATAGTGTCCAGCACTCTCCAATGCCCATTACCTTACGAAAAGCCGAGTTAATATGTCTAGATAAATAGTTATATTTTTTTACGTTATTGAAAAACGCTAGTTGTAAATGGTAAAGAAACCGTATAGTTTTGTATTCATGGTTTTATAACCATACTTTTGGTAAATGGTTTCAAAACCATAAAGGAAAAAAAAAGTTCTTTACTGTAAACTTTACGGTTAATCGGACAGACAGCTGCCAGTTATTTTACCAGAATTTTAGAATGACAATTTTAACAGTGTAGAAGTTTGTAACATGCGACCTCCAGTTAAATAGATCGTTTTCAAACTTGCACATTTCGACAAAATCTAGACTAAAGACGACATTTGAAAAGAACTGCAGCTTGGAGAGAGAAACTTATTGTAGATTTGATATCAGCGATGCAAAAATATCTAATATCTGCAAAAAATCTAATGCAATACGAAAATAAATGGAACTATAACTTTAAAACTTTTACTGCATGAAATTTAATCATACGAGACTTTACAAGCATTACAGGTTGAATGCGTTTGATAAATATATAACCAAAACTTCTGAAATTTTATTGCATGAAATTTAATTATACCAGACTTTTCAACTATAAGCTGAATGTATTGTTCATAATTTTCAATTCTGAGTTGAATGAGTTTAATGACTTTATTTGTATCTAAACGGAATATAAAATTATGGTCTAACAGTAAATAAATATGGTATGAAACTTAGATAAATGTGGAACTAATAACTTCTAAACTTTTACTACATGTAATTTAAACATACGAGACTCTTCAATTATTATAAGCTGAATGCGCTTTATAAATACAGCTACGTTTAATGACTTTATTTGTATCTAAACAGCAAATATAAATAAGGTCTCTTTCAATCATGGAAAAATGACAAATTGTTTCACCTTTTGTTGTTCATGGAAGTGGACACAAGAAAGAGTGTCCATTTAAAAGATTGATGATACGTCAGACAATTAGGCCCAAATGCATCAAAACTATCCTTTCTCTTGTCGTTTGGAGTTGAATGATAATATTTTTGTGGGATTTTATTTCAAAAAATCTAAAACTATTTCTATAAATATCGTATAAAATATTATATTTATTGAAATATTTTTAGACTTTGATTTTAAAAGTATATTTGGTTTATTAAGGGATTAGATAATATGAATCGGTAATAAAAATTATTGCATTGAAAAAATATGGTTAATATATAAACATTAAGTTGTAAAATCTTTATTTTTCAACTTTTCGTTTAATTTAAGTAAAGCAGGAGGCATTTAAATTAAACCTGCCAAATGAATTACGTCTGCGTTATACTACGTTTGGTAAAAATTGATTACTTCATATTATGTTAAAAAAATTGCTTCAGCAAATTATTTTATATTAGGGTCTGTTACTTTTTCAGCCAACGTAGGTCATAGCCCAACAAATCAAAAGTAATATATCAAGACTCGCATAAATATTCACTAAAAAATTTTGCGATAAATACTTTCCTAAAAAAGCAGCAAAAAATTAAAGAATGGCTTAAATAATAAAAGTAATGAAATGCATTTTTATTTATTTTTTTAATATTATGCTTTGCTGATTATTTTCATTTTTTTTTAATGTTAATGTTTTAATGTAATGTTAATGATTAAATGAAAATTTTCGATACGCGATGTAATTCAATTAAAAAATTAATATTCAATTTTATACACAAAGTGTTTTTTATAATTGGATCAGTAATAGGTACAATTAAATTTCAGATGAACACATATTTAATGAAATGTTAAATTTTATTTACGAGAAATATTTATTATTAAAGTTGATTATAAAACTTCATTTGTCTAATCAAATTATCTTAAAAGCCTTCTAAAAACTGTTGATTAGACATTACAGACTTGACTAAAAAAAGCATTTCAGTCAATTTTATTGATGAATTTAGCTTTTTAGAACACAAGAAAAAAAAGAAAAATAATTTGGATAATAAATCAAATTAAGCTTTACAAGATTAGTTCTTTTTTAAGAAATGACGTTGTAGATCGTAAAATATTTTTTGTAACAAAAGGCTTTGATAGTACGTAAAGTCAGGTACTAATATAAGAAGCAAATATTTGAAGAAGGAAGACATTAAAGATAAAATTCAACACTCTCTCAACTTAACTTAAATAAGAGAGGGGTTTTCTTATTTGTCATTACCTATACCAAGAGGAATTTTCACGTATTTTACTGCGGTGTTATAATTCATGTAAGAAATCGTTAGGACTTTTTTTCTCAATCGATATCTATCACAACATGTTTTGTGATTTACGTTAAATAATTTTTATTCAAATAAAATGAAATAAAAGGATAAACTTTACTTCTGATTTGTATTTAAATATTCACAAAAGTTTACAATAAAGAAATGATAAATTGAAATTTTATACTTAATTGCGGAAGGGTAGTTATGTATGTTATTGTAAACTATGTTAAAAAACCTAATTCTGTAACTTTCCTACAGGGAATTTTTATTCTCTAAACTTACAGAAATTTCTGTTAAACTGCATCGTAATCTTCAAAAGAGAGATTTTTTTCTGTTAACAAATGAAATCTGTAACCATTGTTACACATTGTATCCGTTGAGTACAGAATTTTTCAGTTTTAAAAATTAAAAACTTTAGTATAAAAACGTCAACATCAAATAATTTGATGCACTGAAACAAATGACAACCTGCTTGTACGGTGGTCAAGGAGTTGGCCTCGTACAAAGAAGGTCCCGAGCTCGAAACCGGTCTCGAGACATTTGAGCTTAGCTGTGTAAAAACTTAAAATTACCGGATGAATCTTTCAAACGTGAAGTTTTTTGATACCTCAGAAAAATCATCCTCTAAAATTACATAAATATAAACTTAAAGTACATCGTAATCTGTCAAAAGAGTTAACAAATGAAATCTGTAACCATTGTTACATATTGTATCCGTTGAGTACAGGATTTTTCGGTTTTGAATATAAAAAACTTTGGTATAAAATCGGCATTTCGAGACATTTGAACTTAACCGTGCAAAAACTGAAAAGTTCTCGACGATTCTTTTTAACGTGATGGTTTTCAATACTTTAAAAATAACGGAAAATCACTCAAAAAATGAAATAAATGAAAAATCATTAGCACTTTAAAAAAATTTATTTCATTATGCAATGTCAATGTACTTGTATCCTTCATTAGTTAGATGTATTTCAAAAACTTGAAGTGCGCAAAATATTATAAATTATAGTGTTTAATGCCTGTTTGAATACTTAATTTTTATTTCACGTTATAAAAGAATATAATTCGGAAACAATATTTTAATTAATTCAGGAAAAGCATGGATAAGAGATTCTGAATAATACTGAAAAAAGAAGATAAAAGACTAAATAAGATTAAAAAAAACTAGATAAGATGTATGTACAGTTAAGGAAAATAATTTGTATTGGGTTCTATAACTTAAGAGCAGGTAATAACAGTTTAAACAAAATAGATTGATGCTAAAACATCATGATTTAAGGTATATAAATTACAAAAAATTAAACTATTTTTTAATTTAAATACCAAACTGTTTTCAAATTTAAAATATTTGTGATATATATTGCTTTTGTTAGAACTATAATAAACTTATATGACTTAATTTTGAAAGCTATCTATACATCTTAACTGAGATAGAAAAAGCTACAATTTTGCAATTTTAATTAACATAATTAAAAATCTTTATATTCTTAAGTAGAAAACCAAATTTGTTTTAACAAATCACTGTATTATTGTACTGATAAAATATGTTCTACTATGTTAATTGCTTTGAGACTTAATACAATATCTTAACTTTTTTTTTAAACTTCCAATTAATTTAAAGCATAAATTAGATATTAAGATAAATGTTTTTAAAATTGTGAGAGAAGTTTGTAAGACATTTGATTGCATATAATTTCATAACTAATGTATAATTAATATTGTACACTGTTATGATCTTTATTCTAAAATTACGATAGAAAAACGGTCAGCAGTCTATTCATCCACTTAACCGTAAAGTATACGGTTAAGAATATTTCTAGCAATTACGGTTTTGAAACGTTTAAAAACTGGTATGGTTAATATATCTCAAGATTGAAATTTAACTTGACTTTGGAGTTAGATTGTGATAGGCATTTGATTAGGAAATGTACATTGGAGTTAAGTTGTGGTTGAGTTGTGTTTTGCTAAATGAACCGTGGAATGTGGTTTAATAAGTTTTTCTGATGATTCTATCTATCGTTAGAGCTAGAAAACTCTAGACTTTTTTTTACGTTATGCTGCCACCTATGTAAGAATGAGAGCCTCCTATTCTATTAATCACCGATGGCGGACTGGAAGTGGTGTCAACGCCGGGATTCGAACTCCAGTACAGTCGGTCATGATATTGACAACTTAGTTCTTTTGGATACAGTTATTACTCAGCTGAAAGAAGCTAAATGGGTTTATATTGTATGCCTGGTAGGCACGGATAAATTTTTGGTTCCTTAACCAAATAAGATGAAAAGAGTCAATAAATGACTTTTCTCACAGTTAATAGTTTGAAAACATTTTTTATGGTTATTTGACTACTTTGGTTGAATATGGTAAAATGGCAATTAAATGAATTATAATTCAATAATTTTCACCCCAGAAATTTCAAACAGTGTTAAATGAGCTTCATTAAAGAACATTTTTTTCATGGAAACATATTTATATCTATTTGTCATTAAGAGACTTATTGATTTCCTTATTTATTACAATATATTTTAGAAAGAAATGTACCAGAATTTAAAATCCCAAAATAATGTTATTGCAGTCAAAAGCATTATTATACAAAAAAATCAAAGATAAGAAAGTGAAATCTTTTTTAGGCATTAAAAATAGATTTTTTTCCTTTTGAAACGTAAAGCATTTCTCTTCGTCTTATTAGACGAAGAAAAATATCTTCCAAAAACTATTCAAAGTAAACGATCTTTACCTTTGAGGTCTGAGTTTTCTTTTTCAAGTAGTAGTTCTTTAGCTTTCTATATTTCAATCAACCCTTTGTTAGATAAATGTAAACTTATCTTGGGCAGAAATTTTGAAAACGCAAAAATAGACTTCTCCAAACCTTCTGAAAAATTTGCCTAACAAACACAATTAGGAAGCCATTTTTTTACATGTTAACATTTTGCGTTTGTATTTTGATCAATTCACTAGCACAATTTGGATCAATTCAATGGCACAATTTTTAAAAAAGTTTATATATTTGTCTTAAATGTTTTAAAAGAATTGCATATGAATACATCTTTTTTAAAACTTAGTATTTGCTTTCTTTTTTCCTAATACCAGACAAACAAATTAAATGATTTACTTTTGAATAGTAGTTGAAACAATGCAATACAGTAATTATTTTAATATATTAAGCCAAATAATACATTTTACAAAATAATATTATATTAGCAATATTAATTGACACTGAGAAAAATGTATGGCCAAAACTACCAGATTAAGGTAAAATTTAACTTTTTTTGGCATTATTTCAACACCTAAAAATTTGGAAAATTTTACCGAAGAGCTTTGGTAATGATTTTTGCGAAATTAAGAATCATATATGACTTTTTAATTTGTGATATTATTTGGTAATTTTATTTTCATACCTCAGAGCATGGGATAAAAACCATTTATTCTCTTAAATTTACTTTTCAGTTTTGAATATTTACCAAATATGTGGTAATAAGAACTATAATTTTGAAAACCAGAATTTTAGGTAAACCATAATTTCTGGAAAAATTTCCATATGAAAGGTTTCAAAACCGTATTTTTGGGTTTATTAAACATAGTTATTGTGTTTTTAACTAGAAATGTTCATATAGTAGGGTAATTTTACCAGATTTTTTAAAACTTTCTCTTTTGTTAGATTAAAATATAAATTATAGTTTGTTTTAGTTTTTACGGAATTAAGCATATTTGATTAATAGTTTCTTTATGATTAAAATTCCTTTCGTTTAACTTCATAATTTGCTTTCAGTAGCTTGTTTTCCAGTGATTTGGTTAATAATGAAATTTTGTCTTATAGTTTAATTTTAAGACCAACGAATTATTTAAAATACATCTTAACATGCTCCGTTTAAACAATTCATGTAAATTACTAGGTGTTAAGTCACATTTTAACATTTCAACAATTTCAACGACCACTGCTCAAAAAATAGACTCTTGCGTTAAGAACAAAAATTATTTCTTTAAAAGGTACATAAGCCATATTAAAAAGTGCATAGATTTAAAAAAGAAAATGTTCGAAAAAAATACATTTATGTGCTTTGGCGTGTTGTGTAGAAATATTTAAATATTGATGAAACTTTAGCAATTGTTTCACAAACCTTGTATTTCAGTACACTGGAATTTAAATTATTTACCGTGCGTAATAATTAACTATGTAAAACAAAAAGTGGAAAAACTGATTAAATTATATCCATTGTTTTGTAAAATATCCATTATACTATAAATATCTTTTAAAATATTAGCCATTTAGAATCTATAAAACTTATTATTTGAAAAATGCGTCAATGTGATGGGACGGAATTTCTTCGAATTATAGATAAATAGTTCATCTTTCTAGTGTTTAAAATTGATCTTATTTCCTCAAAGTATATGAAAAATTAATAATATATAAATACATGTTGTTAAATAATTATCACGTAGAAATTATAATAGCTTTACTTGGAACATTTATCAAGTTGTTTAAAAAATTATATTACGAGAAAACTATTAAATATCCATTAAAATATTTCATTTTCTGCAAAAAAGTTTCTTTCTAGTAGAACTAAGAAGTTAAACTAGCAAATTAGATTTTTTTACATCAATGATATTGTATTTGATATAAAAATATAGAGTTATACTTTCAAACTTAAGCAGTTAAAAATCCTAAACAAAATTTTCAAACTAAAACTATATTTTCTATATATTTAAACTATATAAACTTTTAAACTATATAAACTTTTAAACTATATAAACTTTTAAACTATATTTTCAAACTTAATTAGTTAATAGCAGAATTTACGTACTTCTAACGTAGCAGCATAAAACCTAGCTCTATTCTGGTAGAATAATTTTGAAGTGGAGTAATAAAGCGAGATTCCAGAAAATATTTCGCCAAATTTAGTAATTAATTTTAATATTTTGTTTACAGTACCTTAAACTTAATTGTTTAAAGCTTTTGTTTGCCATAAATCGCTTCAGATACAGTAGTTCTTGGTTCTGAAAAAAAAGGAATATTTTTTTTTCATGTTCCGAGTTTAGTGATAATAATGCAATTCTTTGTAAATATTTCTAAAAAAATTAAAAAAATCTTTTTTAAAAATTTGATTTGAATTATACAGGAATAATATCTTATTTGTAAAAAAAATTTTCAGATTTCCTTAGCTTTTCATTGAAAATTAATTTGTAAAACATATTTTTGTTTTAGCAAAAAAAAAATTCTCCCTAAAACATATTTTGTAATATTCATTTATAACAAATACAGATAAAGACATATTACTAAAATGATTCTCAGGCATATTTCTTTCAAAATATTTAAAAAGTAATACTTAGCTAATGCAACATTTGAATTTTATTCCACAATGAATGACGCAATTATCATAGCAAGAAATATATCATGTATGCTTTACATGCTTGATCGAAATATTATTGAATTTTTCAGATAATGTAACATTAATTCATGTGCTTTTTAGCTCTTTATATGTTTTAATAGCAGACTATGATGACTGCTGAGGGTGCTTCCTAAATCAGAAAAATGGGGAAGAATTTTGAAATTTTGAGTAGCTACTGAAAATGAGTAATGAATTTCTGATAAAAGAACTGCTTTAATAATTTTTTTTCTCCAATGGCAGGCACTGAATTTTGAATCTTTTGCCTATACTATGCCAGAATTGTTGCTCATTTCGCATTACCCAGTGGGCACCTGTGAACCAAAGTCACGGAGGCGCGCAACATTACCCACGCCACTTTGCCACAAACCCGTTTATAGGGTGGGCCACATTCACACATCATACACACACGCAACAGAGGACAGCACAAAGAGAGAGAGAAATATCCATGCCCAGAGCGGGATTCAAACCCGCAGCCTATGCCTTCGCAGTCAGGCACGCTAACCGCTCGGTCACCAGGCCGGCCTGTTTTAATATATGAAACGAATATTTTCCCAAAATTTGTACTTAAAATCGTATTTGCATGATAATCTTAGCTTTAAAAATACAAATTTGTTTTTTTATGAGTCCGGATAGGGCTTGAGCAACCAGTTAAATATTTCGAAATGAAAAATCTGATTGTAACTCATTCAAAAGAAGTCTTTATGGACTTATTATTTTATTTTATAACCAGTATTGAACAGCCGGCCCAATTTTGAGTCAACGAACTATCAATGTTCCTTTCTGTGACCCTGTAATTGAGAATCCAACCCAGAAGACAACGGAGTTCTTGGATCAATTATTGGGAGACACTTGCTTTTGTGGAGAACTTTTTAAGGAAACTAACTGAGTTACATGGAGAGGGAAACCATGAAAAACTTATACGGATAGTCCGACGGCAAGGGGATTCTAACCCATGATCCGTCTATCACTCAGGATATTTTACAATAGCAGTATGGTCAGCTTGAGTTACGAGTTAGATTTGAATCAACCAGCAAAACACTGGGATTCGAACCCAGATCACCACCATTGGGAGGAGAATACTCTATCCCCTGAGAATTCGTAGCACTCTGTAAGGTTTGAAGTTCAACAAAAAGTTTTCGAATATTTAGGAGGCAGCAAAAAAGTTTTTTAGTAATCAAATATTTTCATTCAAATATGAAATCAAGGTTCACAACTATATTCGAATATTTGTTTCCGTTAATTTTTTCAAAAAAGCCCTGAGAATTAAGATTTTTAACTTCAACATAGTTTTTCACATCAAATTTTTTTGCGATTATTATGCATGGAAAAATCTCGAAAATTTTAGTTTAATTTATCAAAAATTCATATATTTCTCTAATATAGAAATTACATTATTCAAATTCAAATACGCTAGTTTTGTTTTACTTATCGTACAATAAAAGTCAATTATAAAGTTTCTGTTAACTTTTGCGAATTTTTATAAAATCATTGTTTGTTTAAGAGATAAACGGGTACTAGAAGTTATACACATTCAAATTAAAAAAAAACAACCCTAACTCCCACGTTTAAATAGGGTTCGTGTCCCATCATGGCTTAAATAAATCACCTACTAAATTTTATTTTTATCTGTTTTAAGAGCAATTGGTTTAATGAGAAAATTAATTACGATGGATGTTAAGAGCCATAAACTGATATTCAGTAGAAAATAAAATTTATGTTTTTATCGTACATGGTGACATGATTAGTTAAGTGCAAACTCTTTGATATTGAGCACTTGAAGTATTCTTAATTTTTAGCCAATCGTTAATATTACGATTTTTTACTTGAAGAAATTGCTTTTAACTAAATTAAAAGCAATTGAAATATATATATATTTAGTTGCGCAAAGTAGTTGTTTTTGTTTATTTAATTTTTGAAATTTGGAAAATAATAAATAGCCATAATTATTCATTTTACATTCCGCTAATATATTCAAGTAGCAAATAATTCAAATCTTATTTAACATATTTTAACAAAGCGGTTATTTTTGATTTCCTATTCCACTCCAAAAGTTAAAGAAATCCCAAATCAAATTTTGCAAATTGTAAGTAATTTTTCTTTCTAAATTAGAAGAATATTATTTAATGGAACGTATTTAAAATTCTTAATATGCTTGAAACGTGCATTTTTCTTCTAAGAAATAGTCTTTAACTTAATTAAAAGCTGTAAAAAGTAAAATAATTTTAGTTGCAATAAAGTTTTTGGTTTTGTATATTTCGTTGTACGTTACTGAAAATTTTGTAAGAATAATAAATAATTGTAAATATTTGGTTTGCATTCCACTAATTATGCAGCAATTAAATCAAATATTATTTAGCATAGTTCAACAATGGGTTTAATTTTTTATTCTTTATTTCAATTCTAAAGCTTAAATGCATACTAAATTTCAAACTAAACTTCACTTTAACTAAATTTTCAAATATTTTGAAAGCCACAAGTTAAAAAAAACTTGATTCTTTTAAAGATTTTTTTAGTTATTTACAGGAACTTATTTAAAACTGATCACATGTTAGAAACCTATATTTATAAAGCATTCTGATAGTAAAACTGCCAAAGATTAATATTACGATTTTTAAAAAAAATTGGCCTTTAATTTAATTAAAAGCAATTAAAATAGAAATATATCTAGTTACATAAAATTGTTGTCCTTGTTTATTTCTTAAAAAACATTACATAAAAGCTTATAAAATAATAAATACTTGTAATTATTTGTTTTACCATTCCACTATTATTCTTATGCAAAAATTAAATCATATGTAATTTAACACTGGGGTTAATTTTTTATTCTTTATCTGAATCCTAAAGTTTAGAAAAACCAACTAAATTTTCACAGATCTTTTGCAAATTAAAAGTTAAAAAGTAGATATAACTTTTAATTTTTAGTAGTATTACCGAAAGTAATTTTTTCAGAAATAAAAAAAAAAGTTATATAAAGAACAGTATTTAAAATTTTTCATATGTTTGAAACTTACATTTATAAAATATTTGAAAGTAAAATTTCCGTCAAATAAAACGATTATTTGCTTAATTTAGAGTCCTTTTACGGATGGAAAGAGATAAACTAAAAACAGTTTTGTATAAAAATAAGTTGATGAAAAGTTCTTAATTAAAAAGTCATTAAACAAAAGTTTGTAATAACATCACTTTTGTGAAAGGTGTAAGTAAAACAATAGAGTGAAATGTATTCAATTTCTTGCTTTTGTTCCTTGAAGATTTTTTCTTGCTAATGTCGATGTAATTTCAGTTTAATTAAAAATTCTTTTGGCCACTTTTTGCCCTGATACAACTAAATTTTAAGGTGCTGAAAGTTACTGAACAATTTATTAAGCAATCAAAGAGTCTATTTTAATTCATGCACTGAGAAAAGGGAAAATAACTATGGTCAAACTACCAGAACATGGTAAATTTTACCGCATTTCTGGCTCTAGAGAAGCACTAAAAAGCACTATAATTTTTCCAAAATTCCTTTTGGTTATGTCTTTTGTAAAATTAATAAATGTAAAAAAATTTAATACTTTCATCATAGTAACTAAGTGAATGTTATAAAAACCATGAATTAGGTTAAATTTACTTCATATTTTTGTATTTTTACTTAATGTGTGATAATACGAACTATAACCTTGATATCCAGAATTTTCTATTAACAGCTCCAACGGAAAACTGACGAAATAAATGGTTCAAATACATCTTATTTACCAAATTACCAGAAATATAATTACCATTTAAGTACGGTACTTTAATTAGATGTTTCTTCTCTCCGTGTGCTATTTTAATGAATTTTGCAGAAAATAATTTAACAATGAATAAAATCAAAAGTTGAACATTTTATTATAATTTTACTTACTTTAATGACCTTTGATCTAACTACACTCTATAACAAAAAATTGACGCACCAAGAAGGAGTTGTCCGATTGAAACGAAAATTGGTGGATAGGAAGACAATGTACAGAATAGTAAATGATTAAAATTTCAGAACAATTGAATAATTTATTGCAGAGTTACAGTAACAAGTTCAATAAGGTGTTGACCCGCCTTTAGCCTGGATACAAGCTGCCACACGGCGTGGCATAGACCGATAAAGCTCCCGGATGGTCTCTTGCGGTATTTCCTGCCAAATTCGATCCAATTGTCGAACGAGGTCATCAACATTCCGTGCCAGATGCAATCGCCTTCCCATCATATCCCAGACATGCTCGATGGGAGAGAGATCTGGTGATCTGGCAGGCCAAGGAAGAGTTTGACAAGCTTGCAGACAGTTCATAGCAACACGTGCCGTATGTGGTCTGGCATTGTCCTGCTGAAAAACCAGCCCAGGGCGCTGCAAAAGGAACGGTAGCAAAACAGGTCTTAGGATGTCGTCGACGTACCGCTGTGCAGTAAGTGTACCTCTAATGACGACCAAAGGGGTCCGGCTGTCAAAGGAAATGGCACCCCAGACCATAATGCCTTGTTGAGGGCCGGTGTGGCGTGCAATAGTGAAGGCAGGATCCCCCCTCTGCCCTGTGCGTCTCCAAACACGTCTTCGATGATCGTCAGGACACAGTTGGAAGCGGGATTCGTCGCTAAAGACTATACGTCCCCAGTCGGCATCACTCCAGCCTGATCGAGCGTCGATTTTGCGCGTCTTAGTGCGTTCTTGGTGAGTCGATTTTTTTTTGTTATAGTGTGTATATTGTCAAGTACTAAGAATTAATATTAATGTCTTAAAGGCCAACCCCGTAATGTAAGTAATTGGTGTAGATGATATTTTAAGTTACGAAATCAGATACAAAAACATACTAACTGTGAATAATACCTCTTTATAGACGAATTTGGATTTTTCAACCTCTAAAGATAGAAGTAGTTGCATTTTAGAAAATATGTTCCCAATAATTTAGTCAGAAAAGTATTCTAAGTTGGCTCTCATAATGTCGATTTCACTTAATGTTCATATCACTTTTTGTGCATTTCACCATTTCAAAAAGTTGTATTTTTAAATTTCCATTTTTTGAGGATCTATTCTATGAATTCCCTTCCATTTTTTATCATTTAAAGTTACGTAGATTAAATTGATGTAAAAATTTGCATACATTACAATTCAATTTTTTTTTGAATATCAGTATATTAAATAACATAGAATAATGAGTAATGAATAATTGATTTTTTCATGGAATCATATTTGGCTGAAAATCCTGCAATGTCATGTCTTATGAAATCATGTTTTGATGTAGCCATGTTTGGTGTGTAAAAACTTTGTATTTCGCTTAAAGAGATGTGGCAAAATACTTTAAGAGAGGTAAAATTGTAATTAAAGGATTAAAATTTCCACTTCCCTCCTGACAAAATTGTCGAGACCACCTCTTTAGATTTTGGGATCCATCAAAAAAGTTGTATTTTTATTGATTGAACTGTAAAAATGTGCTTTTTCCTGTCTGATTTTGCTATTCAAAATATCCTCTGCGCTAATTAATTTGCTTTTTTAAGGTGATACCTTTAAATTAACAAGATTGCATAGTAATACGTGATAGTCCAATCATTTTATCCTACATAATTGGAATGTTGTGTTTTTTATTTTGTCTGGTGTACTTGTATCCAATAGAATTTTAGATTTGTTTCAGTTAGAATCAGTAGAATGTAAATAAAAAGATTTTTCAGAAAATGGCTGTTTGACACAACGAAAGAGGAGGTAAAAACTTCTTTAATTGGACTTTATTTTTGTAACAAACTGAAACAATTCTAAAAGTTAAGGAAACGTAGAAATATTATCCTTTATTCAACACATTTAAAACTTTTCCTTTACATTATTGAAAAGTTCATTTATAGTTTTATTTTTCCATAATAGTTCCAATTAATAGGAACTAAGAAAATCACTATTAATATTCGTTTTGATTTACTCAACTAAACTTATAATTTACTTCTGAACAAAATCAAAATGCATGTATGCGTGCTGTATCAGTGCCATGTCATCCATGATAGATAAAAACAAATTTATTAAATAATAGTTCTTATTTTCAAATTATAAGTAGAAAAACAATCGACGAAATATTGTTTAAAAAGTTTTAAAAAAGAGTCTTACAAAAAATCTACTTGCTTATGATGTACAGTACGGCCAAAAATGGACCTCCCTGAATAACTTTTGATCTAAAGATCGGATCTTCACTTTCTAGGACTCAATCTTAAAAGATTAAGGTCATGACCTCAAATATGTTAATTAATTAGTGGAGACTATGTTTTAAATTACTAAATCAGACATAAAAACGCACTTTCTCTGAATAAACCTACCTTTTTTCTACTGATTTAGATTTCTGACCTCCAAAATATAGGGCGTAGCCGCAATCTGGGAATAAAAGTCGCATATTTAAAATTAAAATTTTGGAACTATTTAACCGAATGAGCTCAAATTTTGAATTTAGCCATTTAAATTGACATATTTTAAAATGATGTAAAAATTGTATACCTTTCATTAAAATATTTTCGACTATTATTAAATGAAATAATTATAAATATTTATTAAAATTTATGTTTTGCATAGAATTATCTTTTGATAAACGATTTTTATAAGTGTGTGCAAAAGTTTTTAAATTAGCTTAAAAATTTCTCGAGATATGGCAAAATACAAAAAAATGAAACTAACTCTATGAGGTCCAAACTTAGGATCAACCAAACTATGTTGACCATATTTCCCAGAATTGCGGCTATCCCCTATATTTTGGGGATCAGATATTCAAATCGGTTGAAAAAAAGGTATGTTTATTCATAGAAAATACGTTTTTGTGTATGATTTTGCAACTTAAAATATTGTCTGCTTTAATTAATTAACATATTCAAAGGTCACCCCTTGAAAATTTAAGACTGAGTCCTAGAACGTGAAGATCTGATCATCAAATCAAAAGTTATTCATGGTGGTCCGTTTTTTTCCCCACTGTACGTAGCATACGGTTTTAAATCTAATTTGAAGCTAAATTTACAGATATATAAAAATAAACTTTGGAATAAAATTCATTTACTAGTTTAAACGAACTTGAATAATGTTTTACTGCCTAAAAAGTGTTCGAACTTGTAAGATAAATGATATATTTTTTATCCTATATTTGTTTCGTTTGTAATGTTTGTATTGTCATAATAAAGGGAGCTTGATGCATTATGGATTGTGTAAATCTTGTCGTTTGAATAACAATTCGTTTTTGCAAAGGAAATTGAAAAATAATGTATAGGATTTTCCTATCATAAATAAACAAACACATATTATCCTCAAATTGAAAAAAAAATGAATGAAGTGACAGATATATTGATTTAAAGTAGAGAGAAATGTCAAATTTTATATTAACTCACATTTTTACCTCATTATATCGAAGCTTTAATAAAATTTTCAAAGTCAAATTTTTGGGATATTTTTGTAGCATTTATTGAAATAAAACATTTTGCATAGTTTTAAATTAATTCTAATAGTTTTTAATTAATCTAGCATAGCATAGTTTTTAATTAATCTAATGTACTTTTATTGTAAGAGATTCAATTATGTGTTTGATATTTTGGCAAGGTAAATATTTTTTAATTTGAAACTAATTTTTGCAACGTTTTTGAAATTTGAAGCAACATATTTTAAATTTGCAACTATTAAAAATATTCATATTAATCGAAAAGGAGCAATAATGCGAAATTAGCTTCCTTAAAGTATATGAATAATACAAATCATACAATTCCCCAACTTAAGCTACAAAATTAATTTTTGGAAAATTTATGTTATGGTTTTTTAAAGTGATATGCATTCGGTTCGGTTTTTTAACCCAGTAAAGTACTTTTATTGTTAAATTCTTACACTTTAAAGGGAAATGAATTCTGAGGTGCGTGGTTATCCGTTGATCAGAGAATCGCATTTTGGAGTTCTATTTCTGACGCCGCTAAGACTCTCCGAGTACATGCGATATACGTGGAACAGATGAATCTTTGAGGTTGGTCGCTGAGCAGTGTCATGGGTACAAATATTTTTAGAAAATGTCCTTCCTCTTCAGATCTATGACTGAATTTAATAAGTGGTCATATGAATAAGTAGTATTGCCATTTATCTGTTGAGGTTTTGAGACAAAAGCGTATTTTCCCTTTTACTGTGCTCTGTTGTCAAACGAACGGTTCCCATTTCCGGTTTCATTTCCAGCGCTGGCGAGCTTGGCTTGTCCAAGTATCATTAGAAAAAACAATAAGATGACTTTTAGCTTAAAAACAAAATTAAGGAACTGTAAAGAAACATCTCTTTCTTGTATTACATAACTAATTATTTTAAACTCTTCTCAACTCTTTAAATCCTTCGTGAATACACGTTTATTATATTTTGACAAATATTCGATTTTACGAATTTTCATTTTTTTGTTTTATTGTTAACTCTTTGGCTATAATCATTTCTTCCATCAAAAATTTATATTTCTAAAAATAATCGTTTCCGTTAATAACTAAAAATGTAAAAACAAAAATGTAAAAAATTTAATCGTTTCCGTTAATACTAAAAATGTTCCGTTAATAACTATGTTCTGTTTAACTCACATAACGTCTAATAGAAGATATGTGGGTTAAACAGAACATCTGAATACTTTACTTCTAATGTAAATTTTTTTCACTAACGATTCGGGTCGATTGTCTTGTAACACTGGGGTACGGTACTCTTGGCTTAACTCAATATAAAGTTCGAATGTAGCTATAGATATGAATATTTAGCTAAGGAGTGCACGGAAGTTTGTTGTATTTTCCACCTTGAATTTTGAATATTGAACGCTTTTAGACTTTCACCGGAGAGCTAAGCAAAATTTTGCAACCAGCTTCTTTATCTGATTGTAATCATTCTCCTGCAAGAACGATATTGATTTTTCCTACTTTTAAAACAAATCTTGAAACTGTAAGGGAAAAAATGAAGTGGATATAAGACAATAAAAATTCCTGTTGGTTTTTATTATTTTTTTTTTTAAATTTAATTTTTATACTAAAACTTACTCGAAGTCAGATACCTTTAATTTTTAATGCAAGCGTATAAAATCAAAATAGAACAAAACATTAATATGTTTTATAAATTATACCAATTAAAAGTTCGTATGAATTTATATTTTTATATGCTCATAAAAATTAAAAATGTTAAAGCAATAATATTATTTTATAAATTTTGTACTATTTTTTTTAAAACTTTATAAATTATTTGAGCATATTAAATAGTCATTTTGACTGTTTTTGCCTTTCTGAACATGTTTGTACTTTTAATTTAAAATGGCAAGATTTTTACATATTTCCTGAAAATTAATGAATGTTATCGAAACTTATTTTCAATTGTTTAAAATTGAAAATAATCGAAAAATATACAATACGCAGTCAAAATGACAGCTAGTAAAATTTTGCTTTTCTGTCAATCTTCGAACTCGTGTTTTATAAAAAAGAAACGAATTTTATTCTTTCACATAATTTAACTGTAGGGGAATCTCTTTTCTTTTATCTATTTATTCAATATTTCATACTCAGGTAATGCCAAGAGCTACACATTTTTCCGTGAATTTAATTCTCGCCTTTCGTTTTTTTTGTTCTTGTATTTCACATTTTGAAAGAGCTGTGTTTGCACCCGGACTACATTATTTATTCGCATAGAAGAATATTTATAAATTCTACAAAATTTTCTAAAAAACGAATCAGATTGCTGTGCACAAACCAGCATTTCCGTTCAAGAAAGGCCAGATGTAGATTTGCGCAATATGTGACTAAAACCAGGCAATGTTAGAGCACAATTTTGATTCAGAAACAAAATTTGCTTACTATTCTTTTTAAAAGGTAGACCGTGAATAGAAAGTTTGATAAAAATTGTATTTCGAAACTCTGAAATCCTTATTTGAAAGCTTCCAGANGCAACAAGGGTCAGAATCATACATAAAAGGACTTTACATTGAAATATTTAGTTGAAATCAAATACTGAAAAATTATATACTAATTAACAAAGATTAATTTAACAACGAAGCTGAGTGTTGAAAATAATATTGATGATTTATAATAACATCAAGGAATAATTTATCAAGGAAGTTGAGTTGTGTTGAAGAGGATGTTGAACATTTATAATAGTATCAAGGAATAATTTGTCAAGAAACTAGAATCGTGTTGAAGAATATGTCAATAATTTATAGTAGTATCAAGGAATAATTTATCAAGTAAGTTGAGAGTGTTGAAGACGTTGATGATTTATTATAGTATCAAGGAATAACTTATCAAGGAAATTGAGAGTGTTGATGAGCGTGTTGAAAACGGAGAAATGTTCACGAATGTTTGTAAAAATTGACAAAAGATCGAAGCAGATCAACTATAGAAACTTCTTACAACAATAAAAAATCATATTAATAATATTATATTGATAAAAAAGTATTTTCCAGTCAGATAAACAATTTATGGAACTCATTTTAAAATAATACCAAATAGATAAAAGGATACTAAAAAAAAATTTTGCGGCTCATTTTAAATAATATTACGCTTTCTATTTGAATAACCCACTTATACTTAATAGATAGGTCCTTAAATCTAATTTTTTATTATGTTTGGATATAATGACATCTTACATAAAATATAATACAAATTTTAGAAATTTAAAAAAAAATGCTACTTTTTATGTGATTTGCTTCATAATTTATAAGCTGTAAAATAGTTTTTTTCCATTTTACTTGTTCCAAAGTAATAATAATTCCTGTATTCTTAAGTATATGCTATTCAATTAAACAAATCAGAGTCAATTTTTGATTCATAGTTAGTATAATGGGATAATAGCGTGTTGCATTAATAATAATAAAGTTCGAGAGAAAAAAAAATCAGCGCGAATTAAAAAAAAAAAAGGTTTTAAACAACGATTCAGTAAATTTTCAAAGTTTTTTTTTACATATTTCTAATAAATATAAATTGAGATTATATTGTTAATATATTTTGTAACCTTCAATCTTTTATTACAAAAATACATTAATTAAATACTTAAATTTCAGCAAAATATGTGAATTCACATCGTTTTAATGTACAAAAATTATTAAAATTCCTAAACGGTTGAAATATTAAATTATAATGTACATATATTTGTATTTTATGTTTTTTAAATATTAATATAAAACTTATTTATACAAAATTTAACTTAAAGTAATATATTTCAATTAAAGTGAAAATTTTTTTTTACCAATATGGTAAAATGTTTGCATAAAAAGTTTCAGTACAAATTGCACATTCCTTTTTGAAAAGTATAAAATATTGATATAATTAAGAAAAAATTATTGAACAATGAAAATAATTGAAAAAAAGAATAAAACTGTCTATTAAATCCAGCTCCTTGTAGCATTAAATTGTGCAACTTTTTTATTGATAGGAAAGCAAAACTAATGAAACATTTTTCTTTAAAGGCAACTAAAATTGGCCACTGCTGACTCAAATAAATTGACAATGAAATATAAGTTTAGCAATTCAGATTTTTTTTTACATAATAGGTATTAATGAAATGAAATACAAATTGCTTATTTTTTCTTAATCACACAATTTTATTAAGAATATTCAGTGCAAATTACACATTCCTTTTTAGAAAAGTATTAAATATTGATATAGTTGCTTAAGAAAAAAGATTATATTGCTTAAGAAAAATATTTATATACTTCTTACTAAAAAAATAAGTGCCAATCACCCATGCTATTTAAAAAAATAACAAAATTAGATACAAATGCTCAAGTCAAAAATATTTAAGTATTTTTATTAAACAGTAAAAATAATTAAAATTTAATAAATTAACTTTTTAGATCCAAATTTTTGATTCACCCCATTCTCAAACATTTAGTACCTAAAGTAACTAAGCTTGAGTAAGTTGAACACAAATAAGGTGTCAGTAAACTATTAAGTTTTACCCATATGGTAAAATATTTCTTAACTTATTCTAAAATAATTTAGAACCAATTGCCAATTCCTTCTAAATTAAAATATTAAAATGAGTTATAGTAATTTATTCACAAAAATAAATAGCATATTTTTATGAAATTATAAAAATATCTAAAAGAATATTAAATAACTTGTTAGATTTATCTTTTTAATACAGTCAGTCGTCAAACATTTCTTATCTAAGGTAACTATAGTTGGGTTTTTTCAACACAAATATAGTGTCAATGAATTATAAGTTTTATAAGTATGGTAAAATATGTATATTATTTATATTAAGAGACCGAATTCTTTTCACAAAAAATTCATAATATGAGTCATGGTAATTTAAATGAAAAATAAATTACAAATTTTTAATAAATAGGAAAAAAAAATTACATTTTTTTTAAATAACCTGTTTCATTCATCTTTTTTGATGCAAGAAATTTTGAAGCAATTATTACCTTGGGTGACTACATTCGCCCACTGTCCTCACAGCAATGATTAAAATCAAAAGTAAACTGCTTTCCATTCTGTTTACAAATATTCCCTTCATTAAAAGGAAAAAATTCCTTTAAAAAAAGACCTTAATGAAAACTTAGTTTATTACTTAGGGTAAGTGAACTTGACAAATATGAAGTGTAAGTCATAAGTCAAGTCATAAGTTTTACGAATATGGAAAAATATTTCTGCAATTTATATTAAAAAAAATATAGAAATAGCTGAAAATTCAGTTTATAAAACATTAAAAAAACGAGTTATGGTAATTTAAATTAAAAAAGGAATTTAAAAAATTAAGGTAATAAATTTTTTTAAATAACCTGTTGGATTCATCTTTTTGATTCATCCATGTTTAGCTACTCAGGGTAACTAAATTTGGCAAAAATCAAGTGCCAGTAAATTATAAGTTATATGAATATGGTAAAATATTTCTATAGATTATGTTTAAAATAATAACTGCAAATTCCTTTCACAAAAATTAATAAAACGCGTTAAGGAAATTTTAATAATTTAAAACACATTTTAAAAAACGAAAGTTATATAAAAATATTCAAGTAACCTGTTAGATTCATCGCTTTGATAAACCAAATTTTGAAACAATTCTTACCTAGGGTAACTAAATTCGGCCGCTGTCAGTGCAACAAGGGTCAGAATCAAAAATAAACTGCTTTCCATTCTGTTTACAAATATTCTTTTCATTAAAAGAAAAAAAATTCCTTTTTTCAAAAAATTGGAAGTCCCTGATGAAAACTTAGGAACTCCGGAATCTAGAGATCTGGGAGCCTTTAAACTGGATCTTCAAATCCTTGCTATCTCTCTTCGCTTAACGGCCTATGACGTCACAAGTGAGAGATTGGGGGAAATTGAACTTCAGGAACCAATGAGAGAATTTTTCAGTTTCACGTGATTCACAATTTCACATTGGTTTGCTTACAATTTACTAAAACGAGAAAGAAATTGTTCCGTCGTTATACTTATTTTGTTGGAAATATTTACGGCATTAGATATTTTTATTTTTATTTTTCATTCGGATGTTCTCTGAGGTCTATAATTTTGTTGATTTATTTTTAACTATAAAATTATATAAGAGGCATAGTTAATAATTTTTCTGTGGGGGAAGGAATAGTTTAAACTCTTTTATGAAGCAGATTTATGATTAAATTTTGAAGGAAAATATATGTGAGTTTTGTGAGATGAACTTTTCAAAACATGCTATTTAAATGCAATTTCTAAACCAAACACAATTAAAATAACATAAAAGTTATTGGGATATATTAGTGCTTATTTCAATGAAAGAAAGAATCATTTTTATATATGAATGAATTTAAATAACCAATGAATGAAAATCAAAACAATATGTAACTTAAAAATTTCAGTCCAAGTTATATGCCTGTAGTTTTAGAAAAAAATTGCTTATTGAAGTAGGGAAGAGTCGGGTAGCCCCGCCCACTGTCAATTCCATATGTATAGAATATTTTTTCAAGTCAATGGGAAATGGGATATTAATTGTAATATTAAAAAAAAGATTATTTTCAGAGTTTCAAGTATTTATGCAGCTGTTAATATGGTAAACAATAGTTTTGAAAATATGTTGAATACAGTAGTCATGAAATTAAGAAAAATTGGTTGAATGTTTCGATTAAACTTCATTTTAATACTAAAAAAATAATTTTTTCTATACATACAGCATTAAAGTATGTAGTCTTAAGTTTAATTTGCACAAAGAAAGAAGTTAATATGTGAAAAATTGTTCGAGTAATTACAAATTTACAAAAAAAATTGGATTTCGGGTAGCCCCGCTCACATCATGAATGTCGGGTATCACCGCCCAATTTTATTTCGTCCATAAATGTACGGTTGCAAAGATTATTATTTTATTGCTT
>NC_092205.1:53990860-54094573 GCF_043381705.1 Parasteatoda tepidariorum
TATATATATATATAAATTGAAATTATAAATATTTTAAATCCATACATTGATTCGTTAGATGTGTTTCTAACATAGTAATTTTTTTTACCGTTGTGTTTCTAGAAGTAACAGTAGATACAAATTTCTAAAAATAAATTATAGAATTTTGGTGTATTTGCAAAATTTCCAATGAAATTGCAAATAAATTCTGTTTTTCCAATTCTTGTAGATCTTGGACAATACTAAGGGCACTAAATAAAATATATTAAATAGTTAATACATTATCTTAGGAAATAAGTGAAAAGTTTAATAGAAATCTCATAGTTGTAAGAAAATCTTTGCGAAAAATACGGTTCTACTTTAATTTTATTATAAATTTGCTCAAAAAGAAATCTGAGGTTTCATTAAAAGAATTAGATGGTTATTTCCCATAATTTGCTGAATTAAGTTATAAAATTCGATAATTTTTTTATTTCCATAATTATAAATATACATAAAAGTGAAGTATTTAAAATTTATAAGGAGTAAAGCAATTATAATAGACGTAATCGCAGAGAATGGTAAGTTATTTATAAAAATGAAGCAGATAAAAATATGGACAATTGTGAATAATTTTAAAATTTGCATAACAATGAAGCATTAGTAATATTTTTAATTCTACAAATGTAAACGCAATCGATTGTAGGTATATTTAATAATTTATTTATATTACCCATTAAAAGAACCGAATTAAAACTTTCAGAGACCTTTAAGTTATCACAACTTCTAAAATAAGTATGATAAAGTTTTAATATGATACTTAGATGAAAACACAATTTATGCAACTCGGGATGCATTAAAATTGTTGATAATTCCGTCTGTCTCAAAACTTTGTATCCAATGACTTCAAAATATTTATTTCCAAAACTGATAATGTTACACAAGCAATTATATTAAATTGGAGTATTTGAAGTATTAGACACATAAGATTGTTTTTAGCAGCTTCCATTTTCTTATGCATGACTGAATTTGACTGAATTAATTTTGACTGAATGAGATTCATTATACTTGTTTCAGTTATTTAATGAATTTTCTTAGAAAATTTGCCTTCATTTTTAAGCTGGTTTTATTAATTACGTTTATTAAATATTTGTTTGGTTTCATAAAATTTAAATCCAGTTCACAGTTAAGGGGAAGGCTATATTTAATTTTAAACAAGTATTTTGTTTTAATTGTTTTACTTACTTCCCGGTTTTCTGTATTTTTCAGTTTACGATATTTTCTATTTCGTGAAGTTTTTGTATGAAAAATGTATTGAATTGGCACTATAAGTTAGTCATCATATAATTCTTTAATTTCTAATACTATAAGTCATATAACTTAAAGTTCGTAAAATATTTAAAAATACTAAAAAATTGCAAGATATTAAGAAATACTACTATGTAGAAATCAGTAATTTTACTATAAAATAAAATTATGCAATCCGTTGTTTTGGTAACATTTTTCTACTATTTTCCATGTAAATAATATCATTTCGAAGAAAATAACTATGTTTCACTCTGTTTGAAAAATAATTCATTATATTATCAAACTTTTAAATAAGAAAAATCAAAAAATTTATTTTAAGATATCCAACTAGTTCCGGCACAATTTTTTTTAAAGAAAAAAACTTTTTAAAATTTCAATTTTGTGTTTCGTAAGCAGTTTAAAAATTAATAAAACATTAAAAAATAAAGAAATATTTGAGGATAAAAACTAAAAATTTTTATGTCACTCTAGCAGATCTACAGCAAATTGTAATGCATAAATTTAATTTTTTTTTCTAAATCAAAACTGCGATTGCTTATGTTCTGAATTAAAATTTTCCATGAATTTTAAATATTTTAAAAAGTAATCCAAAAATATTTCAAAGGACGTTTTATTGTGTGGATAATTGTAATTTGAAGAGGAAAATTATGCTATTTATTACAGAAGATAAAAATATTAGATTTTGTTTCCCAATCTTGATTTTGCTACATAAATAATTTTAAAAGTCACATTACTTATTGGGAATTTGAAACTTTTGCAAATGATATGACAACGATCACCTATCTGAATGCATTTTTCCTGCATTTAGGAGTGATTTGTATATAATATACTTGGATAAATTTTGATATTTTACAAGAGAAAAATGCTTAGTAGTGTATTGTAAATGTTATAAGTATTGCACAAATACACTTAACAAATTTTGTGCACGTGTAATTATGCTTTAGTGAAAATCGGTATCAACCTTAATTAGTTATCAAATAGTATCACATCAGTACGACTTATAAGACCTTAACACTAATTTTTAATTTTAACAAAAAGTTATTCAATGTGACCTGTGTCACAAAATATTAAACTTGTAAACATGATAATAGGATGAAATGTCACTGAGATAAAAAAGTATGGACAAAACTACTGAAATATGGAAAAAATATCCAAGTTTCTCGCTATATGGAAATATCAAAAATCTCATTAATTTTTATGGAAGTGTTTTGGAAATGATTTTGGAAATATGAACTATAAAATATTTACAACTTTTTACAACATGATTAACACATAAATAGGGCGTTTGAATTTAAAAGGTTTTCTTTTAGCCCTGTCACAAAATTTTTAACCCAGAAAATGTACTGTCTGACTATGGGAAAATTTGCAACCGTCTAATTATTTTTGACTTATGTCTTAACTACTGTAGAAAAAAAACGCACATGGGGGGAATATGCATTTTTATATCATTAAAATGAACACTTCTGATAGGGAAGAAAATAAAATCAAAATCCATGTTTTATTTTAAATCGAAATATGTAGTTCTGTTATATATTTTAATCATTTTAAAAACCTAATTTATTTAAATATAACCTATGCGTCTTAAAGAATTAATGGTATTTACCCGTTGTAATGAGTTAGTTATAAAAACATTAGTTTGTATTTTTGTTTGTTATACAATTTTTCGTAAGCAAATATACGTGCTTTTTAATTTAATGATTTCTTCACTTTTTTTGATTTGCTAATACATAAAGTGAAGAAAACTTTTTGGTAGATTTAGTTTTTCCTCATTAAGAATAATTTAAGCAAAGATATGGTGAACGTTTTCCGCATCATAAGAAATGGTAGTTCTAGCTTTTTGCTGAAGAAATTTCTTTGCCCTTACAAAATCTTAAAAAAAAAGGGTAACAGTTTAGAGTATGAAGGAAATGGTGAAATGATATTCTAGGAGTTGTTAATCTCTTTTAAATAACGTGAACTCCACCATGCCTTATTAAAAGTATGTTAAAACTTCCAACCGTTTCTTTCTTAAAGAATTTGATGTCCAACTTTCACCAATTCAGAACAGAAAGCAAAAATAAAGTATCATAAATTCCTTCTCTGAAAAATAAATATTTAAATATGTTTTTAAAAACTTAAATAAGTCGTAAAAATAAGATCATAATAATGAAAAATAACAAAACTTAAAGTTTTGAATTTATTAAAAAAATGATTTTATTATTTTAAATAAATTTGTCCTGATTTATAAAAATATTTAAAATTCTGCAGATTTTAAAATTTAAAACTATTGAAACCAAGACACATTTTAAAAGAGTTTTTTCATGGAGCTTTGGGCGTAAACGTTTAAATAATTCGTAATTTTTCTCATTTTTAGCTACAAATGTTATTATATATGTCGTTCAGTTTTCTTAGAGAATAAATCATTTACTCAATTATAATTTTTGCATATTTTTTTCTTACATTAAATATTGGAATCGCTTCTAATGTTCATTGTCTTTTAAATTGTATTTTGTTTAGTGGGAAAATATGATCTGTGTTTCATTATATTTGAAAAACAGACATCTCTTTTACATTACTTTGATACAATTTATTTTGAGTTCTTTACTTGTAAGTAAGAAAGATAAAAGTTGAAAAGAAATGAAAAAAAAATTAAAAATTTTGTTTAGTCTGAAAAAAAATTTTCTTTTGGTAAATTGCAAGTCGATTATGTTTAAATATTGTCATTGTATATTTAATTACTTACAGATATTTAATTGCTTGTTTTATTAATAACATTGTTTGAAGAGAGTTACAAAACTTATATCGTTAAAAGTTTTTGAACGCATTGAACTAGAAAATCCTGCAAATTAACTTTTTCCCTCATATAATGCCAAAATTAACCAAACTACTATGCAAATTATTTATTTTCACATTCTTTTGCATGATAACATAGTTCAATTTGAACGCGACTCAATTTATCAACTTTTCCTTGTTAAAAATAATTTGCTCCATATAATAGTTAAAGTTATCTTTATTTAAACTCATCGTTATTGAAACAGTTTATCTGAATGTTTAAAACAATTTAAAACTTTTCTATCATTATTAAAAGAAATGTAAAAAAATACTTAAATTAACACTCATTCTGATCGTTTTTTACGATCATGTTAGTTTATAGCAGTTTTTGTCAGTTTTGAAGATTTTGATCGTTTTTTACGATTATGTTAGTTTATGTTGATTATGTTAGTTTTGAAGATACATGTGAACTTCGAAGCTCATATTCTTTGACTTTTCCTAAATTGTTTCTAAGTTTGTAATATCAAAATGCCATGTCTTTACGCTAATTAGTAAAATAAATAATCATAGAAATATATAAGCATTTAAAAGAAGTCAAGAGCTCATTTTTGAAGTTTCTTGCCTATGTTAAATTTCATAAATTTACCAAAATCATAGAGATTATGTGTAGAAGAGAAATTAGGGACCACCGTACTAAAAAAATGTTTGGCAATAGTTCACATCAACTTATGTGGTACTTTGGATTCGATGTTCGAAGTAGCTTAGTTAAGCTCTTAGTCGATAAATTTTTTTTTATTGTGACTGAAACCATGTACGGTGCGCAAAAAAATGGACCACCCTTAATAAATTTTAATCTAATGATTTATGTTCTACCACTCAATCTTAATGGCTGGAAAGGGTGATTTCAAATATGCTATTTAATAAGTGAAGACGATATTTTAGGTTATGAAAACAGACGCTTTTTCTGTATAAACATACCTTTCCTTCGAAAGATTTGGATTTCTGACCCCCGAAATATAGGAAGTCGCAGCGACATGGAAAATATTGTTCCAATAGTTTGTTCGGGAGAGCCCTCCAAGGTTTGAACCCCTTAATGTTAATTTTACTTTTTTCACCTTTAGTTGCATCTGCAGAGCTTTCTAATCGAATTGAAAATTTTTTGCACACAATTATAAAGTTTTTTTTTTATCCAAAGATAATTCCCTACAAAAAATAACCTTTATTAAATATTTATCATTTTTTTTTAATAATGGTCGAAAAATAATTGAATTGTAAGGTATACAATTTTTTCATCATTTTTAAGAATATTTTTTTTACATGGCAAAATACAAAATTTGAAGAAAATCTGCCGAATAGTTCCTGAAAAATTGAGTTTAAAATATCGAACTTTTTAAATATCTGACTTTTTGAATATCTGAGGGCGAAATATCTGGCATGCTCATATAAAACAGATGCTTTTGTTATAATCCTGGAAAGGTGAGAATTGTTGGTGAACAGTTATTGCTATGTAATATAAACTTAAATTTATTGCATGACATAGAAATTGCATAAATTTGACTTCAAGTGTTTGTTTTGAACTAAAATAATTTTAAAAAAAAATTAAATGGCTATTTTATCTGAAAAACTTGAATAACAACTAACTGAATTACAGCTTGGAAATGCATAGTGCTATAATTATGAAACCACGTCTGCTCTCTGAGCACAACGGGAATACTGATATTTTTTACAATTGCAAAATTTGTATATGAATTATTTTCCTAAAAAAAAACATTATCGGGATAGTGTTTTGAGCAAGAGAAAATTGCCTCCACTGTCACCTTTTTGTCACGGCATTCATCCTCCATACTGAAAAATAGAAATGAAACAATTACTATATAGGTATAAAAGAAAATGAATGCCCGATTTCTGAATAGTATTTAATCGGATGTGTTTTCAGACGGCAGTACACAGTACAAGCCCATACAATACAGTACAATAATACAAAATGTGACGTAAGCTATTTAGATTAGATGCTATAGTTAGTAATTAGAACATGATGAAACTTGCAAGTGGATAGCATGTTTTTTATAACTTTCGTGATATTAATGTCTTCAATACTTGAATAATTTTCAAGGAATCCTTTGTCGCATCAATCAATTAGGCTTTGCTAATTCAGTCTTGTATGTGTTAAAGTACTACGGATTAGTGATTTGCGCAGTAGATAGCCCTTAATTCATAAAATTCAGTCTCTAAAATGAAAAATAAGTCTCTTATCATTACAAGGAACAGAATAAAAATTCTGATAGATATGAGAGATGCTAGAAACTTAGTTGTTGATTTCTAGTATCTCTCAATTCTCAATCTCTCAATTTCTTGTCACTTTCACGTCCCGTGAATACAATATAAGCCTACTCTAATGTCTAACTAATGACGGAATTTTACTTTTTTAAATATACTGTGAGCTACTTATTTTCGTTTAACTTGCTCTCCTGTGAAAGTATAATTTGTTATATATATGTTTTTTTTAAATTTCTCAAGGCTCTTATATTTAAAATATGCAACAATATTCATGAATATAAAA
Organism: Parasteatoda tepidariorum; assembly: GCF_043381705.1. Classification (NCBI taxonomy): domain Eukaryota; kingdom Metazoa; phylum Arthropoda; class Arachnida; order Araneae; family Theridiidae; genus Parasteatoda; species Parasteatoda tepidariorum. Next base: position 53,997,438 of record NC_092205.1, read on the forward strand.
AGTATTATTTTTGGAATGTCATAATTTCCCTATGATCAATGGTTCAGGGTTAGGCGTAACCCTAAAGTGGTTTTAGGTAAAGTAGGTATAAATTCGGTTGTTCTGGTGTTAAAAAAAATATTATTTTTTATTCATTTTTTTTATAGAGAACACTTTGTGAAAACGAGTTTCAAAAATTTGAGTGTAAGTTCTCCCATTTGTGCATTTAATATTAAATATACTATTAAAATACAAAAGTGAAAACAATATCAAAGGAAACAAACTTTCGATAGCTCTAAAAGCTAAACTTAGAGGAGTATATTTTGCAAATTTTTGCAAATTGAGGCTATTCCTCTTACTTTGGAGTGGAAAACCAAAATCAGTCGAAAAAAAAGTTGATACAAAGAAAGTGATGTCCTTGTGTTCTTATTTCGTAATTTATTTCGTAGATTTCTCTAATTAAATAGCTTATTTAAAATGTGTTCAAATGAGTAAGGATGTATCTCAGTATGTAAAAACTTGTTAATTAGAGGAAAAGGTACTCAAGATGTTGCCTTTTTTGACTCTTTGTACAACTATTGTATAAGTATTCAGATAAGAAAAATCATTTTATTATTCTCATAAGTCCTATTAAATATGTTTTTTATTCATTTTAGATAATACATATTAAAATCAGAATGCATTATTCGACTTTTTTTCTTTTTTATAAATTATTCTTTGTTTTCATCTTATTTATTATGATACTTTGTTTTCTAAGTGTTATTTAAGTTCTATTACATACTTAAATTTCTAAAGATGTATCATCTTATTTTCTTAATAATAGTTTCTTATATTTAGAAAATGTTGAAGATTTTCTGATTTATTGCACTAATTACACTGAGTAAAAAATGGTCAAAACTGCCATTACTAAAACTATTGGTATACGAAAATGCTTAATAAATTTTTAAGAAGCTGTTTGGTAATGATTTTGGTAAAATTAACAATAAAATATGGTTCTATAATGTACGATAAAATTTGTTAAATGTGGTAATATATGATAACTTTATCATAAATACCTTAAAGCATTATCTAGTTCTACTCATTCAGAAAATCTATTTCTTCGGTTAAATTTTCCATTCAGTTACATATTTCCTCCCATAAGAGTGGTAATAAGAACTATTATTTGGAAAACCAGAATTTCCAATAAACCGTTACCATATGAACGGAAAAAATACGAAAAGAGTGATTTAAATACCGTATATTTTAGTTTTATTAACCAGATTTATATTTCATTTTACCATCACCATACAGTACCATAATTTTACCAGAATTGTTTTCGCTGCTTATGTTATACATTATTTTAAGCTAAAATCCATTTTTAAAATCAGCATCAAGTCTTTAAAACGCTTTTGAAACTTTGAGAATTATTTTCTCTTCAAATTTCATTCCTAACCGGTTTTATTTTTAGTCAACTAAAACATAACTCATTACAGAGCGACAAACGGAAGAAAGACTTCAGTAGTAGTAATTGCATTTGTGTATCCCCTGCTGTATAAAGCTTGTTTGTTACCATGTGTTAGTTTCCCACAACAGTCGAATCTTCATTAAAAGTGAGCACTTCTATTTCTATTGGGTTAACTCGTTTTTTTATCGCTCTATATCACTGAATCCACTTTCATTTCATTTCAACAAAATAAAACCTCCCAGAATAGATGAAGTTACATTTATAATAAATTTTGAAAATTTAAAATAGCAAATGAAATAATTTTAATCAGCATGGCTCATTGTTGTCTATTGATTTAAAACCTTTTTACACTTTCACAAATGTAAGAACATGTGAAAAGAAACTTGTAGTGTGATTAATATTTTCTCGTAGAATAATTGTAAGTTATTCATATTCAAAAATATTTTTTTTCAAAATCATACATAATTTTAACTGTGAAATTATAAAATTTAATATTATCCATATTTAAGTAAATCAAAAGCTTGCAGAATATTTCAAAGTTTGGAAACTGCATAAAGAATGCATAAACATAATACTTACTTTAAAATGATTACCTGATACGTGCGTGGTAGTTTATTTTGAAGAGATTAAAGGGGATTTTTAAATATGAATACACAGATTTATATTCGTTCAAATCTAAGGTTGCCCTTAATTAATAAGCATAATTTTAGTTCACCTATTCTGAAATAGCTTTATCAGTAAATAATCACTAAAAATTTATAAAATTTTCAATAAAATATTTTACATATCATTAAACTGAAAAAATTATGCATAAAATATGTTAGCCTTATGAGTTTTTACACTAAACATTTTTTAGAGAAGGCGAAAACCAGGCTATACAGAATCATATTTAATAATCTTTGATAAAAATGTTTGTTGGTAAAGTTAAATTTGAAAAAAATAACAGATTTACTAAAGATTGTCGAAATATTTCTTCAAACAAATGCATCATTCAAGAAAAATGAAAAACAAATACACAAATGCAGTGTATTAAACTGACAAAAAAATCTAATACACTCTTGAAATCTTATTTAGTATTTGTAATGTCTGAATGAAGCAAAATATTTTATCAGAACAGTTTAACATGCATTTATTTATAAAACTATTAGAGATTTATCAATAATACATTTCTTTATTTGATGGTAGACATAATCTGCTTTTTTTAATCCTCGATTGTTTCATTCTGAGAAAAGTTTACGTCCAAAATACCAATATTTGAAAAGAAATATTTAGGTGGCATTCGTAAAATTTGCATGAAACTAAAGCGTTAGATTATAGCAAAAGATAGATAGCAAATATAGGTAAAATTACAGTAAATAAATATGTAAAACGAATCATTTTATTTGCGCATATTTTATTTTACTTTTTACTAGGTAAAAAAACAAACATACGCTGTTTATACTAATTACTTACGTTAATTCCCTCGTTATTTGGACAGTAATTTTGAGTCAATTATCCGCGTATAAAAAACGTAAAATTTACGTAAAACTTAAACGTCAAATTATAGCAAAAATGGATATCAATTATAAGTAAAATTAATGTAGTTAAAAACGTGAAAAATTTTTTTGATTTCGCTATTTATACCAATTTATTACTATTTAATTGTACAAATTATTTACGTTAATTCCTTAGTTATTCGAACTTTTTGCATCAATTATACGCATATTAAAAACGTAATAATTACGTAAAACTTAAACGGCAAATAAATTGGTAAAAAAACTATTATTTTATTCACTTATATTTTATCGCAATCTTTCACTATTTAAAAAGTACATTCGTTATTTTTACTAATTATTTACGTCAATTTGTTGGTTATTTGGACATTAATTTCGCTCGTGCTTTCATGTGAATGCTTCTAATCTAACTGTGCTGAAGAAGTTAACATGTTACGATGGCTTGATACTGAGAATTTTGTTTTGGGAAATTCAAAATATGTCAACTTTTCCCAGTTTATGATTTTGCATAGTAACAGTTTTGTAGCTAACCACATTTTAAATATTTTAATAATGTCACGCAAACAAATATATTTATAAAAATACGATTTTTAACATTTAATTTAATTTAATTTTACATTTTTCCATTAATTTTTAGACTGTTCTCCAGAAAATTATCACAATTCTATTTAAAACTTAACTAAACTAGATAATTTTTGATTGATTCAACAATTCCAGCTGACTTATGCTCGTTTTTATTGAAAATAATATTGACAAAACTCTAAAGTTGAATACAACCATATGTTTTGCCTTTATCAATACGTGAATTCGATAATTTTGTTTTTAACAGTATACTTATTACACAAATGTTTCTTTTAAATACGTGTCTGATGATTTTATTTTTAATATCATGGGTTAGGCAAATTAATAGCACATATCAATACATGAATTAGATAATTTTGTTCTTAACAATATACTTATTACACAAATTTTTCTTTTAAATATGCGTCTGATGATTTTATTTTTAATATCATGGGTTAGGCAAATTAATAGCATATGTCAATACATGAATTAGATAATTTTGTTCTTAACAGTACACTTATTACACAAATTTTTCTTTTAAATATGTGTCTGATGATTTTATTTCTAATACCATGGGTTAGGCAAATTAATAGCACATAAACTAGATTCTTTTGTCATTAATAAAATATAAAATAGGTAATTTAATAACACCTTTAAATTTCCTAAATATTTAAAAAAAATTAAACAGTATTATATGTATCATATAAACTTCCTTAGGGAGATAGTGACTTGTTTCAGTTATGATTCCACTTTTTCCATTCTATAATTTACAATTTTGTGTGCAATTTTTATTTCAATAATTTTCAAGTTAGCTTGGAAAATAATTTTAAACATTTTTAAGGCTGCATATTAAGTGTAATTTTGGACGATTGTTGGTTTCCCAGACGCCGGTAGGTAGTAAGGAAATAATTTACTCCATAAACGACTTTCTACGAGTAAACAACCTTCAGTCGAACGACATAAAAGTATTGTATACTTCCTCAACGAATTGCGAATGAAGAAATTCTAAAGTGGGGGAAGAAGGAAAAAATGATGCTTCCAATTTCATTTAAAACTTCTCAAAACCTTAACTATTGTAAAAAGTGCTCCCCAAAGAGCTTGAACTGCCGAAATGGCTAGATGCCTTTTTCAGTTAAAATTCCGCAGACACATTATTAAAGAGACTCGATGGTAATTCAGCGTCCATCAACTCTGACTACTTTAACCTTTTAATTTGGTACGATTGCTTTTTGCAAAGAATATTTCAAGAAAACTGTTTCTGGGAATTGCTGCATATTCTTGTCGAGATTCAAAATAAGTTTAAAGTTGATCTTCATGAGTTTTTCTGTGAATATGAAATTATTAAATTTTTTGTTTGAAGTGTAACTTTTAATCTTAATTATTTGATTTTTTTATATCTTATTGAAATGATTTAATATAGTAATTAAAATAAGTTTGACAATAACAATTTGTGTAACATTTGTTAATGCACGAAGAGTTGAATATTGCAATAACTTGCACTATATTCTAGTTTATATAATACGTTAATAATGCTGTAAAAAAATTGCCCGACAATGCGGGCAAGGGTGCTTTTGGAAGCTTTTTCTCTGATGAAAATGTTAAAAAAAGTGCAAGGTCTTAAGCATGAAAAAAAGCTACAATTTTTATTTGTCGATGTCATCTATGTGTAAAAATGATTATTTTAATAGCTCAATAAGTTAAAACTTCCAGAAAATAGTTAAAACTTCCGACAAATAGTTCAAATATTAAAAAAATATTTAATTTCTTAGAAAAAGTGGTAGAATAAGCTTAGAAAATTGGAAAAAAGGTTCTTCTTCCTCAATGGTACAACAACTCCTTTTGGGTCTTGTCCTTCTTCAGAATTCCATTCCAAGCCATTCTGTTTTTATCTAAGAATTTCCAGTCGGTTACCTTAATAGTTTTAAGATTTTTTTCTAGAAAGTCCGTCCACTTATTATTTGCCTCTCCTTTTCATCGGGTAAAGATTTTTCGATTTCGATTAAAATTACTAAAATCAATTAATAAATCCTCTCTGCTAATTTTTAAAAGCCTAGAAAATGCTTTTAATGCTAGACAATTATTGGGAAATAGAAAATAACAAAGAACTTGATCGCAAATGCCTTTGACTTTTGAACTTTAACTTTTAAAATGCATCTTCATGATATCCTTTTGCGCAATTTTCATAATTAGTATAAAGAGCATTGGCTAAATATAAGCAGAAGCATTAACATAACATGTGTAAATAATTATTACAAACTCACAACAGACATGAGATACATAGTATATTGCTCATTGAAAAGCTTTATTTCATGTGGCAGCAAGGGCTATGAAAAACTGTTTTAAACAGAAATGTATTATTTTAACTGTGAGAACTCTTCATTTGGCATTTTAATGAAACGTTGTAAGCTGACTAACAATGATTTGTGCATGGAATTTTTTTTCGGGTTTTGTTTTTATGTGAAAAGGAGGATTATGATTTACAGCTTAAAAAGTTAGTTATAAATTATTTTTGTTCCAAAAAATATTGGAAGAAAAGAAATATCTCTACTAGTGTACAACCAAACATTCTCTATTCCTTATTATTATTATTTTTATGTTCTGTTCATATTGCTTATTAACTCAGGAACAGTAGAGTATCTATAGGAATTAAGAGAAACAGGAATATATATGATCTTTGATATCATATTGTCATTCTGTGAAACTAAATTTATGATCAGGAAAACGTATGAAACGTATGCATTAACGAAGTAATAAAGGATTTATATAATACGACATGATTTATATAATACGACATGATTTATAGATTTCGACATGCAATGCGACATGTATAGTTCGCCAAATCAATACCTACACCATTCTAAATTTTTTTACATAAAATTTATTAAAGTATTTAAACATATTCTTATATTATTCAGGAAATACTAAGTTTTTATCAAATTGGAGGCTTTTAACGGCTAAATTTTTATAATAAAAAATTGCCAAAGAGGAGTGATGAATCTAGAGAAAGTGGACAAAAAGTTTGATAATTTTTCTTCCCATTTATATTTTATGGAAATAGTACATTAAATCTCAACCGCTATGGGCGAACTTTACCTTGCATCATTACCTAATTATACAGAATGGTAAGAGTTAGAAATATTCAAAAGTTTTTCTTTAAAAGCGGCGACATTATGAAGTTTAATGAAAATATTTCATAATAAGAATTTTTAAAAGACATTCCTTGACTTATCAGGTTAATAAAATGTAATTAAGAATGGTCTTATTTGAGTGTTAAGAATTTTTATGAAAAAATATTAAGTGGACAACTGTTATGATATGCAATTTCAATTTATATATCTTATTATTAATGATGTGTTCATTTTTATCATTTGCCTTTTCTTAGAACATCACAGAATGAGGTGATGAAGGACTAGTTGATAGCCAAAGAAGAGATATTCACAAACTCGTGCTTAATATGCAGGTATGTTTCATTGAATTTTTTTTCTTTTACTAGCACTTTATTAATATGTAAATTTTAAATGCTCGAACACAGTATAATTGTAAGAGTGAAATCAACTTAAACTACAAGAAACGTGATTGTTTTCTATATTAAAGTTTTAAGCAGTAGCATTTGTATTGCCAAATTGCGTAGAATGTTCTCTATATTAGATTTTATTTCATGTATCATGTTCTAAAATCAATTTACTCATTTATTCAATTTCAATGGAATATATATATATATATATATCCATATATATATATGGAGAAAAAATCAAAACAGTAAGAAAAAACTATTGAACAATAATGAAGTTTCGGCGCTGCTTTTGTCTAAATTATATATTTTTAAATGATTAAAGTNTCATGGGGCACATTAGGACCCATAATCCTCATAGAACAATCCCTGACGTCTGTAAGCTACTTGAACATAGTTGCAGACCAGGTTCACACATTCATGGAAACAGTTTTTCCTGCGAGGGATGGTGATCAACAAAAGGATAATGCACCATATCATAAGGGTCGAATCGTCATGGATTGGTTCGAGGAACATTCCAGGGACTTTCAAGTCACGTCTTGGCCCCCAAATTCACCTAACCTTAATCCAATACAGCATTTGTGGTCCTACTTGGAAAACCAAATTCGTGCTGCCACGCTATCCCCTCGTAATGTGAAGGAATTGCAGGACCAGTTGGCGAGCGCTTGGTACCAGATACCTCAGACTACCTATCAGCACCTTGTGGAATCAATGCCACGGCAGGTGCTAACATTTTTGAGGGCTAAAGGTGGTCCTACATGTTAGTAGCAGGGTGGTCATAATGTAATGGCTCTTCGGTGTATAAGTTAAAGCAAAGAAAAATGAAAATTGGACGATAAACTGGAGAGATCAAAATTAAACAAAAGAAGAACGACTAAAAAATGACTGTGGGTCCAGAAGGAGAGATACCAGATGTAAAAATTAAACGAAAATTGATTTCCAAAATTTCAGGAAAAAAAATTAACACTAAAAGGGTCTTTAAATATTATTAGTTTTTCTTCAATACATTAAAGGATTTAAATAAATCCAGATAATTGGCTGAGCAGTGTTAAATAGTTTTAGTAGAAAAAAATCAAACTTGTGATAAGGAGTTCAGTTATGTTGAATGATAGAAGCGGATAACATATAAAACTAGTTAACACCATTCTATTTTACGGAGTATATCAGTCTATTTATTTACTAATAACGTAATTCGAAAGAGCCGGATAATAGAATAGCTTAAAATAGTGATTTATTTAGTATACCGAAATGAACTTTGATACGCATCGCTCAGAGTTTCTGGGACTAATATTTTAGTTCAATTTACAATTACAATTTTAAACATTTATCAGGAAATTAAATTAAATTGATAAAGAGGATGGATGAACTATAATTTTATTTTGTGAATTCAGAGCTGTTATCCAACGATTAATTTGATTTTAATATCCATTCAACTGATTACACAACCCTTACTCGAACGCTAATTGAAAATTTCAGACAATTCTTAACAAGAGAAACAATTTGCCTCGAAATTGGAATGCGTAATTGATGAATGAATATTTTCCGTGAGCAAATGTCTGATCAATAATAAACAAGCTTACAAGATATTTGCTATCAATTCTGCACCAAATAAACCAGATATTTTCAGTAACTCTAGCTAATTTCTCAATTGTTAAGTACGTGAGTTTAAAATCATTGAGTTTTTTTTAGAATTTAAAGTTGCGTTAGAGAAATAATTAAAATTAATTTAATACATTTTCTACATATTCAGAGTCATAATTTCAGATATTAACCACGGCTGTCAGTATAAATTATAATTGTCATTTCGCAAGAGGGCTAAAAAATCTGTTCTTGATATGTTAAAGGTTATGTACATTAATTAAAAAGGCAAGGTGCGATGAACGAAAATAATTTATTTCAATTAAATTAAACATATTTTATAGCTGTATTTAAATGCTGATGATTACTGACAAAGATTTATCAGAAATATTGCAAATAAAATTGATGCCATTACCGGAACATTTATACAACGTTATTGAATTGCGTAGCTTCCAGAATACATGTTTAAATTATGAAATAAATCACTGATTTTTTTTTATCTTCATTTATGCCAAAAAATAAAATTTTTCTGTTTAATTTGAGTGTGCTACTTTTGAGCACTTTCTAACTTACTGGATTACGCGTCAAAAAAAATTTCATTAAAAAATTATGATTTATGAATTTATACAACGTTTAATATACAACGATTTGATTGCATATCTTTCAGAATACATATTTAAGTTATAAAAGAAATGAGGAAAAACACACATATTTTTCTATCTTCAGTTTAAGGAAACAAAACAATATTTTAGTTCATTTGAATGTGTTACTTTTATTCATCTTCAAACATTCTGAAATACTTTCAAAGATAGTTTCATTAAAAAAATTATTTTCGAACTTATACATTCAATATACAACGTCATTTAATTGCATATCTTCCAGAATAAATGTTTAAGTTGTGAAAGAAATAAGGAAAATCACACATTTTTTTTACATTTATCTAAGGAGAAAAGGCAACAATTTAGTTTCATTTAAATGTGCTACTTTGAAACATTTTCTAACATACTAGATTACATTTCAAAGGAATTTTCATTAAAAAAATAATGTTGGCCTAAGAACAACACAATTAAATTCACAAAGTACAATGAATTGTACAAATTACTATAAAGATTACAATACGTAAATAGCAAAAGTATTAATACTTTTCATAAGACTCTCAGAGTTTTTTTTTATAAAAATAAACTGTTAGTTCAATTGTTACTGTTTAATATCCACAAGTTAAAATTGTTTGCCTTTTCCCTTTCAATTAGGTTTCTAATTTAAAAAAAAACATTTACAAAATTGAACATTTTCTATCATTTTTCTGTTTCTGTCGCGTCTGAAGTTTTTGAAAGATACTAAATGTGGGAGTTTTAAAATTTGTCTTAAATGCTAGTATAGTAATAACTATTTTCAGGATCTCTGTTCTTGAGAACCTAATTTAATTTTAATTAACAAAAACTTTTATTGTGCTTACCATGTAAAAACTTTCTTTTAGTTTAGGAAAAAAACAGACGTTTTCTGAAAATAATAAGTTTAGAAAAACTTAACAATTTATTTATTTTAAACAAAAATAAATGAAAGTCATTTTCTTTCTCCATTCACTATGTATTGTTAGAAAAAGAAGGGTTTTGCCTTAAGCGTTCAAGTTATATTTTTCTTTCCAAATAGTAAAATAAAATGTTAGAATATAAGTAAGTGTTGCAGAAACTTTGATTTCGATTTACTTTCATTTATTGTTTCAAACTAATGACACTATTATTGTTTTAAAATATTAAATAAAAATAAATTGGAGTTTGCTCTCAACCATTATTTAAAATGATAATGCATTGTGTTTTCTTTGAAATTTTGAAAAAGAAATATTGTGTTTTAATCTGATTCAGAAACTTAGTTAAATTAACTTTTTTTATTAATCTTCAAATTATTAGCTTTGTATCTCTTTTTTCCTAATGATTTTTTTCACAATATCTTGAAACTCTAAACGATATTTTCTTGCAAAAGAACTAAAAATATATTACATAAGGAAATTTGACAAGTATATATTCGAAAAATATAATCTTAATTCGTCTTAATGAAACTAAGAGTTTTTCAAGTCGATATTGATGCACAAGTTTTATTTTTTTAAAAAAATCATTAGGAAAAATACATCAAAATTCAAAATTAGATGTCTAAATTTTTTTAGAAAAAAAACTAATGGCAATTAAATGTGGAAACTAAATTATGGTTTAAATAATTTTAATAAAAATAATTAAAAAAAACTTTTAACAATAACGCAGGACTTTTTTATATTTATCTTTTAAAGTTTTAAATTTTTCCTTAAAAAATTTCTTTTAAAAGCTACTTATACAGATCTTGCGTCCTTATTAAACGGTGCACTAGCAAAAAAATTAAATGAACTGATGTATTTTTTAAAAAGTGTAAAAATATGCCGATTTAAAATTATTACCTGAATTAGGTGCACAAATAAGACTATGTTTGATTTTGAGTACTTGCTTTTAATACAACTACTAGATTGTGGCACAATTCTTATCACTCTTTTTTAATTTTCGAAGATTTAATTATTTAAAATGCAAACAAAATGCATCGTCGCACAGAGAAACAAATTCTAATAAAATTACCATAGGGCGTAGTAATGGTATTTCTGGTAAAAAACAAGCAAACATAATTTTGGAATTAAAACCCAAAATATACGGTATTTAAGCCATTCGTTTGGCAATTCTTCTGTTTATATGGTAATGGTTATTCGAAATTCTGGTTTTCTAAATTATCTTTTTCTATAACACACATTTAGCAAAAAATGCACAACAGAAAATTAAATTTAAACAAATAAATTGTTTTTATTCCCTGCTCTAAGGAATCATGATAAAATTGTCAAATTTTTTCACATTTTCCTAATTTTATCACACATTATTTTATTGTTAGTTTTATCAAAATCTGTAATAAAATATGGAGTTTTGAAATACTGAGAGAATTAATACTGAGAGAAATACTTTACTGAGAGAATTACCAAGTGTTTTGATATTCCGATAGTCAGAAAAAATGATAAAATTTATCTAATTCTGAAAGTTTTTGCCAGATTTTTTTTCTCAGTGCAGTTCTCCTCTCTGTCATTTTAACGAATTTCAATAAAAAATACTTCAGATTCACCTCTGAAATGCTATTACATTTCTTTTATTTGCAATCAAATACAAAATATTGTGTAACCAAAAATTTAAAATATTTTTTCTGTGTGTTACCACAGCTTGAACTTAAAATTCAAAGTGCATTCTATTTCACAAAGGACAATATGATGTCTCGAATAAAATTTATTTTCAACTTTTTCTGTCCGTGTAAATAAAGTTTCCCTTAACTCGCCAAGTAAGACATGTAGACAGCAAAAATAATATTCCCATGAATGTTAAACACAGTAAAACGCCCGAGGCCTAAATGTACTACTTTACGTAAGCTCAGCCATGTTTGTCAAAAGTCAACATATACTGTCCTGACATCTATATCATAGGGATAATTTTGAAAGCATAAAATATACGTTTTTATGCAGAAGGGAGAACATCTACAGATACAAATACTTGAAGTAATCGTAAATATATCAAAATTTTTTTAAGTAGTTGTCTCATATTGTTTCTTATTTGTATTCGTTTAAACTTATACGTATCTTATTTGATTTATACTAAAGAGTTTGACAAATATTAGGAATTTTTTATTTTATGTGTCAAATATGTCCCATATGCTGAATTTGAACTTGTTGATTTACATAGCTATATAAAACGCACTGAATACTGTATGCTGTAACACTGTATGGGTTATCAAAACTGACCAGTCCCGCCGTGGACTGATCGCGTTCCCAGTAGAGCACCGAAGTCAAGCGTCACTGGCTGCGGTCAGTGTGCGGGTGGGTGACCACTTTGATCAGCCTGCAAAAGGACCGAGAGTGTAAGGTATCGATCCTCTTTAAACTAATCTACAGTGTCGTGTTCAACTTCTTGCACGTCATCGGGCTACCTAAGAAGGGGAGCCATCCCCTTTGCAGCGGAACTAAATTGTGATGGCATGTTTTCTGATCATCCTCAGAAATGTTTCCCAGACCTTCGCCAATAGCCCATGCTAATACTGCAGCATGAGCTATAGTGCAGCCATGCCAATAGTGCAGCATGAGCTATAGTGCACGGTCGCCAATAGTGCAGCTCTAATAAGACGTGAATCAATAACAACAAAACTATCAAAACTGAGCAAATAGAATAATAGTCGTATTTGAAAACCCCTTTTACTCATTATTGACCATAAATAACTTGCTCAAAACAGCATGTGCTCATATTTTGAGCAAAATGTAGTCTCAAAAATGAGCATGTCACTATATTTAGTCATGTCACTGTACTAAAAGTATAGTATGAGTACACGGGGTTTTAACATTCTACTTGTTTAGGAGCTATTATGACACATTATTGATCCATTTCGAGAACCTCTCCTTACAGTGTATACAAAATATAACAGCACAATATAAAACCACATAAATTTAAACAAGCACTGCTAAACCTGCATATTTCGATAATTAATTTATATTTCTTGTGCTTTTTTTAAGTGCAAAAAATTATTCGTTTTATTTATATTTGTTAAAAAAAATAAGGCGAAACCATCTATATTGCAAGGTTAAGTTACATATAATTTATTCATAATTTTACGAATGATTTTAAACGATGGATTGAATTGAGAACCATATTATGAAAATAAAGTTTATTTATAAGGCATGTACATAAATCACAGAAAATCTAATAAATGTCTTACATATGAATATAATTTCTTACAATATATGCTTTATAAAGTAGTATTTCCCTTATTTATTTCCGTATAGGGTTCAATATGTTTATAAATGTTTGATAATTTTTTCAGAATGGGTTGAACTAAATATAACTCATAAATGACCCATAACTAAGAATATAGCCCTAAACTAAGAATATAACCCTAAGAATAAATAACCCATAAATAGGTTGATCATAAAATTTCTTTAGCAAACGTATTTGTAGACAAATTTAGTTTACGTAGACAAATTTAGTTTACGTATTTGTAGACAAATTGTTTCATTTAATGTTAATTTTGAAAAAAAAATTTGAAATTAGACATTTATCAACACATTGGTAACTTTTTTCAAATAGTAAAAAATGCCTGAAATGTCTTTATGGAGATTGCAGTACAGACATTCAAAGTTTTCTCACGACTTCTAGTAAAGAAGATTTTGTTTAAAGTAATACTCGCCGTGATACTGTAGAAATGTTTTTCAATTAATTTCTGTTTGTAGTACAAAAAAGTGTCTAGATTGTAGGCTTTTGAAAAATCCTGTAGTTTGCATACGTTACATTGAAAAATAAGTATGTAATAATTTGCATATGTATTTTTCAATGCGCCAAGCAAATTTGAAATTTTTTTGTACCTTCTAATTTGTTCAAATTATCTCACTACAATCAGAAAATTTGCTTTTAGGTTAAATGAAATATCTGCTAAAATTACCCAACTGGACCGAATTTGCTGAACGTTATTGCAATAAATCTTACATTCACTTACATTCATTTCATTACTATTCTAGGGTTATTTCAAACTGGTTGAAATAAGTCAAGCTAATCAGGTAAGGGTTAATCTAATTAACTGTTTTTAAAACCAGTTCTGCCTTCTTTTTTTCCAAATTCTTTTAAGTTCTTTGCATGTTGTATGCCTAATTTTTATTTTTTTTAGCGCTTGAAAAATTTTGAGCATTTTTCTCTTTTTTTATTTACATCTATTTTATGCATAAATATTTTATTTATATTTATTTTATTTATATTAATTTTTGAAGGAATTCGTAACAAATTGTCTTCTTGCTGAATTTTGCTAGTTGAAACCTAATTAAAATCTGTATCGCCCCAGGCATCTTAATATTTCTATAATTGTATTCATTTTGAAACTTTCAGACAACACTTATTTTTTAATGACATGTAAAGACCGTTTATAGACTAAACACTATGCCCGTTACTCTATTGCATAATTATTAACTTACACTATTTGTTAACCGACAGTAACTTCCCATTTACAGATCAATCATGATTGAAGGTGAATTTTGCAGAGATACATGATTAAATCGATTGATAACTCAATTAGTGATACGAGCAATTACTAATTAAATATTTAGCTTTTCGAAAGGCCTGATAATAACTGAAGTAGAGTACGATATGAAACCATATGCGAACTATTGTATGATCAATTTATTTATCTATAAAATATTAAATAGTCTTAAATATACATTTTATTTGAATTATTGTATCGGCTATAGTAGTACAACTTCGAATATTTTCTATAACTCACAACTTGTTATAACGGTATAATTTAAAATTTATTATTATTAATTAACATCTGTTAACTATAGAGTTCAGTATAGTTTCTGAATTTTGTACCGAAAATAAAATTAATATTATTGCACTCATTAAAATATGTATTTAATTATTAAGTATATTTAATTATCAGGTAATGTTTACAATGCAGCATTTTTGAGAGTTTCTATAAGATTTAATTTATTTAATGCCATAAAAATTTAATCCAATTTTTACAATCTATTGCCATTTTTCAAAGGATTTAATTTATTTAATGCTATAAGAAATTGCAAGTTGATGTAAAAATTAATTTTTTTAAATCCATAAAAATTAATTTGATTAAAATATTCTTCAAAACAAACTTCTAGAGGAGATATGGACACATGACAGGAAACGTCGTCATACGCCACTAGGGGAGCTTCCCTTATTATGAACTGTTTCTTCGTGTACTTCTGAACAGTTCATAATATGAAAGCGCCACGTAGTGGCGTATGACATTTCCGGGCTTGGGTTCCTAACTACCCTATAATTTGTCGTAACATTTATGGCACCCCCTGTTATATGTAACCTTTTTAAACATGTACATATCAACAAAAATAGATTGAAAATGTCACTTATATAAATTCTGTTGCCTTAGAAACAAAACTAATTTCAGATTTAAAATCTCCACACCCGAGTTAGGGAAAATCAAGTATTTGTATAAATGCAACGAAAAATTTGTTAAAAAGTGTAATTACTTCTGACTAATATAATTATTAATAATAAAAACCTACTAATAGATTATCAATTGCTATTAAAGAAATTGATTAAAAATAATAATTACGGAATTTAGGAGGGTGCTCGAAGTGTAACTCGCAAATGAGAGATATAAATTACTAAACATGTAAGTTTTAGCAAAAAAAAAAAGGCAAAGAATTCAAAAATTCCATAAATAATACATTTGGAAAAGTTACGTTAAAAACAACTTCAAAATTTTAATTCCAAACGATTTCGAATTCCAATTCAGCAAGTAAATTGTTTCCATAGTATACTTTCATTAAATACAGAAATATCAACTCAAAACAGAAGAATTTTCTTTCTTATTTTACAATTTAATATTTTAAATTTAACCTTTTAAAACGCAAATATTAAAGATTTTGATTAACTAGAAAAGTTTCAATTTAAAGTAGTACCCTTTTACAGCTTCTTTATTTGCGGATTGAATTCAAGACAAGAATTGCAGTTTTTGATAATTTTTAACATAATAATTACAACGAAATTATCAAAATAAATTTCCCATATGATTTCAGTAGAAACTATTAATAATAATTGAACTTATTAACAGATTGCTAATTTTTTTAAAAAGAATTAATAAAAATTAAAAGTAATCGAACTTAAAGGGAATGCATTCGAAGTGTCATGAGTAAATTATAGTCATAAATTACTGAAAATATAAAATATTAAAAAATTAAGTTTTAGCAACAAAAAAAAGGAAAAAAAAAGAGAAATATATGTAGAAAGTTTGTTAAATATGAGATAAATAATATAGTTGCAAAAAGTGCGTGGAATGTTTATTAAAAAACTAATTTTACACGACCTTGTGTTAGAATTCTAATTCAGATATAAAAGTTATTATAAAATACAATAATAAAATACAGAAATATACAGTGACATTTAAATTAATTACTAAAATTTTTCCTTTTATTTATATAATTTAATCTCTTAAATTTAGACCCTTAAAACGCAGATATCAAATTTCCAATAAACGAGAAAAGTGTTAAATTAAAGTAAACTTTTTCCTGTGGAGTACCTGAACTTTTAACTAAAGATTTTATAAATAAAATCTTCCACACATAGAAAAAATGCTGTTTTGATAATGTGTACCATAATAATAACATTAAAATTTGTAAAATAAATTTTATACATGATTCAGAACCTAAAAAGACTATTTAAAAAAATCAGACCGATATTCGCGTAAAATTTCTGGTACCTTCCATGTTAGCTTTCAAAAAATAGATTTTAATTAATTAAAAAATTATCGACTTAATTTTTTTAAAATCAATGCTAACAAAATAATTTTATATTTGACTCTTTCATCACCAAAACATGTATGGGAAATATGAATTTTCCTAAAAATTCCGAAAATAAATAGATAAATCATGGTAAAATATTTTATAGAATCTGAATACTATAAAAATAGATTTATCCTTATCTTTTATAGAATTAGCCATACTCTTCGAACAAAATCGATTTTCTTAAACAATATTTGAACTGAAACAATATTCTAAAAATCCACAATTGTAGAAAGCTATTTAATTCTTTTTCGGAAAATAGATTTTCCCCTCTTAACACAAACAATATTTTTCTCAAACGAAGAAGATGCGATTCTCTTTAACGCTATTCGGATTCAATTTCAATCTTCTGTTGAGTTGCCACAGTTCTTCCATCAATCATATCTGAGATATTTGATGCTTTTTAGGTGGGTGAGGTTTACTTTTCTTTCTTATTCTTTTTTTATCGTTTGATCGGGATGAAACTTTTCCAAAATATGATACTTTAGAACACTCTGCAAAGCTCATAGTTCTTTTCAACGTTCTGTAAAAACACGAATGCTCCTTTTCTTCATATTCTAAAATAACAATTCGGGCAAACTCTTATTAGTCTCTTCAGTTAGATACATAATATAACCTAATCTTGCATCCTTAAGATCAAACACAGATTTATTAAAAATTGTTAGGTGTATTTTCGTTATTAAGTGCTTTTGATCCCTTTTGGACATTCAGGGTAACAGTAGGGGAGAGTGGGGTCAATTGTAACATTTCTTACTTAACTATTTTTAACTAACAAAAAATCCAACATATTATTAGTATTAATTGACAGACGAGTAAAGTAGACTATCTTCTACTAGAAAAAAAAATAAATACCTTATTTTAAATGTTATTATATCAGTTATTAACAATTTTTGACAGTCGTGCACTTGTTACAATTGTCCCCACTTACGGGGTCAATTGTAACAGTTCATAAATTCAACTAAAACATAGTTAATTGTACATATTATCATAGTTGTGATATATATTTTTTATTGATCAAAATAGTAGTGATATTTTAGGAGTAAAAATAATAATGAGCAGAGACCTTTTAACTTTAAGGGGTTAAAAATTTTAATTTATGCTGTGAAAGGTGACAAATAAAATAATGCACATANAAAAATTGAAAAAAATGTAACTCTTTCAAAAGTATATAAAAATGGTTGCCATCAGGGGTGTACATGTAGATTTATTAAATACACCTTATGCGCTACCTAGGAACCACATCTAGAACCCGACACTCGAAATTTTTGCTCTGTTACAATTGTACCCTGTTACAATTGACCCCACTCTCCCCTACTTTTTATCTTAAAATACATTTTTAATGAAAAATTAAACGGAACAAAAAATCAGATTTACCATTATTTTTACAATAACATAAAAATCACTGAATCACTTTAATTAAATGAATACTTCTGCAAAAATTATGGTATAAAATTTTACGGCACAAATGGATTTTATGGTAAAATGGATTTAACGGACACTGCACTCAGGGAGCCAGTATATTTTACAGTAATTTGATTTACATTAATTCAACATAAATTTTAGAATTAGTCACCTCCTACAAAGGAAAAACAAAAGAAAAACAAATTACAATAAGTATGAAAAGCAGTAAACCTGTGGCGAGAAGGGTCAGTAAAATCACACTTATTAAAGTTTCATTTTATATAAATGTAAACAGCGGGTTGCTAGGACAACGCAATTTTAATTATAATCCTGACGTTCTATATTTTTGAGTATTAAAGAAATAATGGATGCAAATATTTCCCCTCATTAATAATGTATTCATTGACTGGAATAAATCATGCTTTTAGCTATATATTAACTTGTAAATAAATCTAGATATTCAATGTTATACGATCGTCAATTTACTTTGTATTTATTCATCCAAAATGGCTGTAAGAAGATGAAGTACTTTCCCTTACAACTGGTGACCCTGACTTCCAACTCTCACGACAAATGCCCCAAAACTTGGTGAACATAATACAGCTCTCAAAAAAACTCCCCACAAATCTTAACTTTTGAGTAAATTTTAGAAGCTTAAAATATGACATTCAACATGAAGCTAAATGAAAATAATTGCAAACGAGTTAAAAAGCCCTATTTTCAATTTAAACTGTGAATTTTTCAAGTGTATTTGTGTATTTCAAAAGCATTTTTGTGATTTCTTAGATAATTTTTACCCTGAAACCCACCGTAGTCTAAGCGAAACATCATAGAATTTTAATTATTTTTCCATCATAAAGTACAAACTTTTTCCTTATGAATCATTTAATTTCTCTAATTTAATTTAGTTTTTTTAATTTAGTTATAATTTTTACATAAAAAAAATAATTTGAGAAGACCACTTTTTTGTGAACTTTTTTCCTACAAATTTTTTAAATTGTAGGAATGTCTGTAAATGTATAGCAGATACTAACTTCGAATTTAGACAAACATATGCAGTAAACTTCTTCTTTCCTTTAAGACCCAAAAATTAATGAAGAAAATCAAGTAATTTTATGATTCTTAATTCAGTTTTAAACATATTAAAAATTAAATTGTCTTTATTCCTCGGCAACCATTTCTTCCGTTGAAAACTGCAGACGATTCTGGTCATTCTAATATTTTAAAGACTTCAGCAATGATGTTTATTAGCTTATAGCTCTCAATAAAATATTAATTGCACTCTTTTTAACATTAATTATTTTTTATTCGTGTTATCAAATAAACTTAATGATCAACGTGACAGACTGCGCCACCAAATTAGTATATTTCTAGAGTCATGTAAAACAGGTACTTATTTATAGTTTCGCTTTAAGAAATGCTTACATAAAACCAAATGATTAAATAACCAACGGTTTTTCAAATTAAAGATTATGTTTCGTACAGTAAAACAAAGTTAATGAAGAAAGAGTACTGATTCCTTTACGAGAAACTTAAAAGTTTGCCAGAATATTTTTATCACCAATGATGATTGATTAATTCAGATAATGGGTACTAATTGAAATTTAACAAAATATATGTGCTAAAAGCAAAATTAATGCAGAAATGGTACTAATTCGTTGAAGAGAAGCGTAAAATATTGCCAAACTATTATTGACGCCAATGAAGGTTAATTAATTTTGGTAATATGTACTTCCTGAAACAAAAAAAAAAAACAAAAAACTTAAGGACAAAATGAGCAGAGAAAGGGTCACTTAGGAAATTCTCTTAGGAAAAAGTTCAAAATCAAAATATGATTTTAGACGCCAATGTGACTTAATTAATTTTTGTTATAGACACTACTGGTTTTGTGCTAATTGGCGCTGTTTAAATAGGTACCAAATTTACTAAGGTACAGTGTACAATATTACAATATCCGGTACCTGTTAAAACTGCATCAATACTGTGCAGTTTTGACATAGATACTGCGGAAGGATTTTTTTTTATTTTCCTTCGAGAGGGATGTAACAGAAAAAATTGCTTGATTGTGGGAAGTTTTAGCTATCATGAATTGGTTGCAAGCAGCAGCATCATGCCAGATGATACTGAATGCAGTTAATCTTTATTTTGAAGATACGAACAGCTAGAAACATGTTTTGTTTAATCTAATACCGGAAGGAATATTATATTAAATAGAAGAAAATGGAATTATTTTAGTCTTATTAATTATATTGATTTATGTCTTTAGTTTCTTCCACGACTTCGTATGTTGTTCAGTATTGATTTACTGATTATTTTTTTCACTCCGTACAAAGAATGGGTATTCTATTAGTTCACAAATAAAATAAATGTATTGCCGTATATATTTTTGTTTCATACAATCTTCTCATGTTTATTAATAACCATTAAAATTTTTGATTTTCCATCGCTATGCCGAATTGACCTAGTTCACGATGTTAAAAAACTGAAACAATATTTAATGTAATATATTATAAATATTAGGGCTATTTATACATTATATTCGCTATATTATATTTCATATTTATACATTATTCATCTATTATATATAATTCTCTTACGTGGCTCCTAAATTTTGGCTTTATTTTTTTTCCGCCGGTGGCAACGTATACTTTGTTTTGAAAACACCAAAGCATTCTGCCTTTTAATGATGTGTTTCTGATCTAATATATATAATTCTCTCACGTGGCTCCCAAATTTTGACTGAAGTACTTTGTACAACCAAATAAGATTCTTTTCACAACAGTTAAATATTTACTTTCTTTTCTACATTCATAGAGAAAACAGTCGGCAAAGAATTCTGTTAGGTTAAAAAAACATTTCGCTAAAAAAATAACGAATTCTAAAAGAAATAAAAATAAACAACTTAAAAAATAAAAATGCTGTTGCCAGCCATAGAATTTTTTGAAAGTTAACTTAGCAACATAAATCAAAATGACATAGAAGCGCAACTAGATCAAAATTATGATACCTGAGCGCTTGACGTAACAAATCCTTCAATTCTAAAAGTGTTGTATCGCCAAATGCCCAAATTAACAATTGTGTTCTTAAAGAAATTCTATAAAAAGTTTTAAATAAACAACCTACTTCTACAACTGCTTCTTGAAGAACTTGGCTCATTGATTAAAAATATTGTTTTAATTTTACAGTACTAACTTTACTTCTACTTTCATTATTGCTATGACCCTCTTTCATTACATTTTACAACTTCATGCTAAATTTGAGGACTTTAAGTTGTTTTGTGGTTGAATACTGACATTTAGAAATGTGTACATAAAAAAAATAATATTTAGAGGTTAAGAGTTGCCTCAGAAAAATTTGAATTGTTGACATTGAACTTAACAATGGAAACAATCGTTTTTGTGAAAAATTGAATTGTATTGTTGACATCAAAACTAAAAATATTGTGTTTCAACTTAACAATACTACCTTAATTTATACTTTAGAATTGCCTCGGAGAAATTTGAATTGTTAGCAATGACTTAAACAAAAAGTTTTATTTTAACTGACAAATACTATATTATAATTTTAACTTTTTCTATGACTATACTCATTTTCTTACTCTTTTCTTTGTTTTTTATACATTTTATATTTTTGTGATAAAATAAAAAACTTATAGTTGTTCTGCTTCTGAACACTGATGAAAACACAAAATGATGGGCTTCATCAACAATCAAAAATATATACATTTATTTTACAAATTCCATATTATTAAGGTGGCGCCCTTCAGAGAATTAAAAATACAAAATTATCTTCATCAAAGCCGATGCTTTACATCCGGCGTTCAGTGGCAGACTACTATTTCATATTGTTTTACAACACATGGCTTTAGCCCTCTGGTGGGAAAGACTTTAAAACAAAACTTACAACAGTTACTTTTCTCAACAACTGGAATTTAGAATAGTGTGATTAAGAAAAATATGTGAACTGTTTGCAATTTCAAATTAATATTGAAATGTACAGGTTTAGAATTTTCTACAGTGAAAAGTTTTCGGAACTTCAGTATTCAAAAAAGTATACAAAAACTAGACGTTAAGAACGTATCCAATGAGCGAGCAAAGCGAGCATTGGATTGCGAAGCAATCCGAAATGAACTGCGAAAGCAGTTCCGTGGGTTGGTGAGCGCCAGCGAGCAGGGGGCGAAGCCTTCTAGTTATATTATAATTCTTACACAATTGATACACAGAAGAACAAAAAATTAAAAAAAAAAATAGTCTACATTAGAATTGACGAATTGAATTAATAACGGAAACGAATCGGGAAAGGATTTAAACTTCATCGAAACTAAAACAGCGAGACTGAATAGCAAAGCCGAAACATCGAGACCGAAACGAAATGTCATGGGCACAGTTGAAGGCTTAAATGCAATGTCAGTAGTTCATAGAAATTATTTAAATTTGCCAATCCAATTATGTCAAAAACATATTTGCAATTAAGACATTTGTTAATTTTGTGCTTGCACACTAGAAATGCATATTTAACCTCTTCAATCTCACTCCCGTCAAAATCACGTGGTGAGCTTTCGCCTCCCATTTCTCGTGTCCGTGTTATTTCCGGGCTAGAGCGTTAAAAAATATAATGCATCTATTAGGTTTAAATATATCTATCTCCTGTGCCCTGACTTTTTTTATTTCTTATTTTACCCTCTAGATTGCTATACCAGACTAGTTTTAATGTAAATGGAGATTATTTTAAGCTAGAAGTCAGCACTACCCAAACATATATATTTGCGATATGTATTTCGTACTTTGAGCTCAGCAACTTATGTTCTTAGTGAATACACGTGGTTTTGGTGATAAAATATTTTTGATATTGTGTACATTATGGAGTCAAGAGTTACATGGACATATTAGGGTACAAATGGAGTTTGAAATTTCAGGCTAAGAAGAAATTCCAAAAATCAAAAATGAATACATATATTTTACATACACGTTTTTTTAAATAATTTTCTTGAAGAAAAAAAAGAGGCACTTTTATGACCGTTTTCTTGCAATTAATAAGATCGTTAAGGGGTTAGCGGAAATTTTAAAAATTCAAAAAGTCTTACTTACAAACAAGGCCTTGCATTTTTGTTAAATGACTAATTAACAAGTACACTGTGCTCATGTAGTAGAAGACGTTGAAACGCTAAAGAATTTAAGATTCGTCTCAATGTTTTTTTAATTTCTGATATGTTTAAATTATTAAAACATTTGACTTTTAAAAACATCAAAGATCAAACTTTGCTTTAAATTTAATGCATAACACGAGACAAATTTTCCCCACATTGCAGCGAAACGATTATGCGTAGAAACCACGTGAAACATCATTCTAAGTACCCCAATTAAGTACCGAAATGTCCAGTAATCCTAAAGCACTTTATTGAAATCTATTATGATCGAAACGCTTGAACACTATTAGCAAAATTACTCCAGATGGATAAACTGTAATAATAGTATAAATTTAGGAAATGATTGTATATGCATCCAGAAACTTCATATTTTGTGGTAATCCAAAATGCTGTTGTAATAATTATATTTGCAATAAATGCAATCAACTTATAGAATTGTAATAGACTAATAACTGTCATAGACTAACACAGTTTTGTAACTATTTTAAAAATTCATTAGAGAATATGATTTTTCAGAATTTAGTTTTACTTCCAATTTAAAATATAATGGTATTAATTAATATTTAGTTCCTCATATTTTTTTTTTGTTACGAGATTACTTAAATTTATTTACATAATTTAGGTATGAGGTTAGTTTAACAATCGCAACTGTGCAAAATTTATTTTTCTATTCCTTACGTTTCTCCCACTATGCATTTTTGTATATGTATTTACAATGTGCTAGAAAATGCTTCATTTTGCTCTTTTTCGCTTTAAATTTTTCTTTTTTTAACAAAATAATAATTACGACTTAGATTTCATTGTTTTTAACTGAGACTAAGCATAATTACATAGAATAAACTTTTTATTTAAATTAACATTAAAAAAAATAAATATTATTTGAGAAGTTCATATATCAGGGGTTATAAATTGAAATAAAATAGTTCTATATGTCCTAGACCGACGGTCGTCAATCTTGATCCTCACGGAACACCAAGCAGAAAATATTTAAGCTCGCAGACCATCGCCTAATTTTTCAGAGGAATATTGGTAAAAAATTATTAAAGATTTTTCAAATCAACCCAAGATGGCGTGTTTTCAGTGAAATTATCATTTAAGATGACGATCAAGGAGGAATAAACTAGAAGTCAAATGATAATAAAGTATTAGATTAATTAACATTTACTGAATCATTAAAACAAAAATAATATGACTTCAAAACATCAAAAAACAGAGGAGGATGAAAATTTGTAAAACTAAATTTCCTATACCAACAAAATCGTCGTTCGTTAAGAATTCTTTCATCAACGTTAACAATTCTTTCACGAACCACCGTTTAAAGACCACTATCCTAGACTTCTCTCTCTCTCTCTCTCTCTCTCTCTATTTACTATTCTCTCTATTCTCTCTCTCTATTCTCTATTTACTATTACTCTCATCGCTACTATTCTAAACAACTCTAATATATCTTCACAAAGTATATTCTGATATGCTTTTTTGGCCCGTTACTTATTTTGTGTCAATAACAAATTGTTTTTTTTATATTTTTCCTAATCAGTTTTTCTAAATAATTATTTTAACATGATTTCTTTTTAATAAAAATATGCATACGTTACTATATCAACTCTATATGCAACAGTATAGTTAGATTTGCATTTCTTTGCTAACTAGAATTCTAAATATTGTATTGGTGTTAAAAATAAATATGTACTATACTTAAGAAGCTATATTTACATACTTTATAGTACCTATAGGGTAAATAAAAATGTTATTATCATTATCGCACAATAAACATTACTGCTACTTGATTAAAAAAAACTTCATTGACTTCAAAAACATACAAATGAAAATAAACGTCTACATGTCACGTCTTTCAAAAATCATGAGCAAAAGCGCTTGAATATAGACGCTTATGCTCATGATTTTTGACAGACGTGAATGCCATTCACATTTGCCAAGTCTTTAGTAATAAGCGCCTATTTTTGACTACTTGAAACAAGTTAACTTTTATTTTTTTCTGCATATATTCTCGAAGTTAATAAAGTTTTTCTCTTTTTATTCAATAACTTCATTCTAGGAATTATTTCTTCTTAACATTACTACTGTTATTGTTTACTGATTTCGTTAGACAAACGAAAATAAAAATAATTATTCAGTAATATATATATTCCTTAAGAGGAGAAAGTGGTCAAAAGTATCATTTTTATTATATCGTGAAATACATTTGAATGGATAATGACTGGTAAAATAGTGAGAAAGCGAGACTCTGAGTCAAAATAGTATCACAGCTCAAATCCATATTCTTTTTGAGTTGATTGTTTTATCATATTTCTTTAAATTATGTCTTGTTAATTGAATTTTATTTCATTAAAAATAATCCATGTATTTATAATTTTGATAACAGTTCTATAACTAATAAAGGTTCAGTTCATCAAATATTTCCATTTCATCAAAAATATTAAAATTGCAAAATCGTGGCAATGAAATTTTCAGACAAAAAATTTTATCAATGTTTAAAATTGCAAATTCATTAAAATCTAAGTTGTTCAAAGATGCTCACTGGTTTCCTGCTGTGCGATTTTCTTTTCTTTCATTTTTCATCTTTTATTTTTTGAAATATTAAAATTAAAAATTTAAATTGTTATAGTTTAGAGTTGTGCTAGTAGATGGCAGCACCATTTATCGCATTTAAAACTTTCTTCTTAAACTTATTGTCATTCCACAGACTAATTAAATTTTATATTTATTTTAAGTGTTGGTGAATTTGTCATAGTATGAAACGCTGGTACGTATTAAATACAATAGGTAAGAAGAGAATATAGAAAGATGATGATGAGTTGAGAATTATACATTTTCATTTAGGTGAGACTAAAGAATTCATCTTTATCATAGTATCGGGGGGTGAGGGGGCGTACCTTCTCAATATTTTTTTTCCAAAACTTTAAAATTTTTTAAAAAAATTAATCACTATTTTTTATTTTATAAAAACTTAACATCATGATAGTTTACCAATAATTTAATGAAATAATTCTATGTTTAACGCTTATATGTAAAGTGTATTTGTTTTCTTCTTTTAAAAATTTTTTTTTTGTTTATTACTTAAAGAATTCTTCAACATTAGTTTATAATTGTGATTATTGTGGTTATTTTATAACTATTTCTTTAAAAATACTCTTAAAACAGCGAAAACCGAATTTTTATATTATCATTCCTTGAAATAGGATTACATGTCAAACTTAACCTTTTACATGAAATGGTTATAAATGAGAAATTTTGCCATGACAATTTAAATTTTAAGAAAATAAAACAGCAAATTTCTGATTTGCAATGATTATACAATATGCCCTAATACTTTAAAGAATTTGTCATGTCTCTCGGAAGTCTTTAATTATTGCCAATATACTGGTTATTTGCTAAGTACAGAAAATTGCTCTTAAACTCAAAATATTCATACATTTTTTTGCGCATTTCTGTTAGAACTTTAATTTTAATGTATGTCTTCAAAAAAAAAATTTGTGCTTTTCAGGAAGTTTTTTTAAGCTACGCCTTTGAATATTGTTATTGATTTCAAGATACTTTTCTGGAACAAAAAATTATTGCTAATTTTCATTAAAAATAATTATTCATCATTACACTCATCAAAATTAAAAAAAAGTTTTTTTTATTATTTCTATTTAACAAATAGTAATTATTATCTCACATTAAATATTTGCTGAACATATTATATTCCTTTTCAAAGTTTTATATATTTCCAATTTGTCTTACTCGTAAAATATAATTTATCCTGAATTTTTTTCATTTAAAAAAATAAATATTAAAATTATTTTAGAAATATGTACGATTTTTATGCAATACGTACTAATAAAACCATTAAAATTTCGTGATTGACTTTAGAGTAATTCGTCAATTCTAAAACATATTATCCTGAAATTTCAACTATAAATACAATATTAACGGTGTCAGATTTTACTGTAATTTTTGAACGTAGAGGGGAACACGTATACTCCAAGCTAAAAAAAAACATGTTTTTAAGTACATAACATGTACAACATGGGGTATTTACATTTAGGGCAATTCAGGCGAAGAATGAATCAAATAACACTTCAGACAATGAGTGGTGGAAGATATACATAGATACATTTGACGTTCGATATAACGACTACTGTGGTCCAAACTAAAACGAACGTTATAACGGGATACCGCTATATTATGAGTACGCACAAAATGTGCAAATATTTTTTTTCATACTAGATAAATATTGTACTTAGATTGATAAAGTCATGTATATGGCAAAAAATTAAGAGTAATCTACAAGTTAATATATACAATTATTATTCACTATTCATTATACAACATTTAAAATTTTTGAACGTCATTTGAAAATTTTTGGTACAAAAGGTTAAACATGTTCAAATTACATTTATTATTACAATTTACAAAACGTGTGATAACAATACTGCCGTACAATTGAAAAAAAAAACAACGTAAGTGATTCATGGTTGTTTTCAGGAAAAGTGACTTGACAACTTTTCTTCTTCTATTGCTTATGCTATGAACGTTAAAATAGAATTTCAAAAAACTGATAAAACGAAATGCATTCTTGAAAAATGCATTTTTGCATTATGTAGCTTACTATATTAAGATGTCAAATATATAAAAATCTCAATTTTTAATTTTCTGTTGATTTTTAAATTGCACGGCAGAATACTGCTTGCAAGACTAGAGGTTCACAATATTTTTCGGCAACGGAAATCTAAATGATCAACTTTCTTTCGGCGGAATCCCGGCTTTTTAAATAAAGTATAATAAAGCAAAACTGAACGTTAAAGTCTAAAAAAAGGTTATTTTTAAAATATTCAATTAGAGATTAATCATAATTAGTTTTATATTAGATTTTATGTTTGACAATTGAATTTGCAGTCCTTGTGTGCTATAGTATTTAGTTCGGTTATGAATTTGTTTTTGCTGTATATACATAAGCTGAAAATTAATAAAACTGGCCAAATTATGGCTTACTACGAAATGAAAATTTAAAATAAACTAGGAGGCTTCGCCCCCTGCTCGCTGGCGCTCACCAACCCCCGGAACTGTTTTCACAGTTCATTTCGGATTGCTTCGCAATCCAATGCTCGCTTTGCTCGCTCATTGGACATGTTCTTAACGTCTAGTTTGTGTATACTTTTTTGAATACTGAAGTTCCGAAAACTTTTCACTGTAGAAAATTCTAAACCTGTACATTTCAATATTAATTTGAAATTGCGAACAGTTCACATATTTTTCTTAATCACACTATTCTAAATTTCAGTTGTTGAGAAAAGTAACTGTTGTAAGTGTTGTTTTAAAGTCTTTCCCACCAGGGGGCTAAAGCCATGTGTTGTAAAGCAATATGAAATAGTAGTCTGCCACTGAACGCCGGATGTAAAGCATCGGCTTTGATGAAGATAATTTTGTATTTTTAATTCTCTGAAGGGCGCCAGCTTAATAATATGGAATTTGTAAAATAATTGTATATATTTTTGATTGTTGATGAGGCCCATCATTTTGTGTTTTCATCAGTGTTCAGAAGCAGAACAACTATAAGTTTTTTATTTTATCACAAAAAAATAAAATGTTTAAAAAACAAAGAAAAGAGTAAGAAAATGAGTATAGTCATAGAAAAAGTTAAAATTATAATATCACTGTATAATATTTGTCAGTTAAAATAAAACTTTTTGTTTAAGTCATTGCTAACAATTCAAATTTCTCCGAGGCAATTCTAAAGTATAAATTAAGGTAGTATTGTTAAGTTGAAACACAACATTTTTAGTTTTGATGTCAACAATACAATTCAATTTTTCACAAAAAACGATTGTTTCCATGGTTAAGTTCAATGTCCACAATTCAAATTTTTCTGAGTCAACTCTTAACCTCTAAATATTATTTTTTTTATGTACACATTTCTAAATGTCAATATTCAACCTCAAAACAACTTGAAGTCCTCAAATTTAGCATGAAGTTGTAAAATGTAATGAAAGAGGGTCATAGCAATAATGAAAGTAGAAGTAAAGTTAGTACTGTANTAATAGTATATTTTTGTTTTATGTATAATTAATTTAAGTTTATATTTTCGTTTCTACATTAAATATTCACATATTCACACCAGCAATAATTAAACTAAAAATTCTTTCTTCTTTTTTTTTGCTCAAGAATTTGGAATAGTTATCATTTAATATTCTAAATTCGCTTTTAAGCACTATTTCGAATAAAAATAATTTAAACTAATTGATATAGAAAACATATAAATGTACATTCAAAATAAACAAATAAAAGCTACCCTGAACCCAGGTGAAATATAACATTAGTTATATTTCACATTTGATGCGTAATCAATTCCTTTGAATCTGAAAATCAAAAGTCAGTTACGTAAAAAGAAATTTATTTATAGCTTTGATGCATTAAAAAGTCTTAAAGTAATCTTTAAAAAAGATGCTTAAAAAGCGCCATAATTTAAAAGCTTTTTTTCAGTAATCATTTGTCATTCAATTTAATTAACTCTCATGACGGTATAAATTTTTACGATACGGCTATAAATATTTCTAACTGTACTATTTTGGCTAGAACATTTTTCAAGGCTAAATTTCGCTTATCTTTCTTTTTTTTCATGTTATTCTCAATGTCACCACCCAAAATTATTAGTTTTAAAGTTCCTTACTTGTTCTTAACACAACAGTGAAGAAGAACGTGTTTTTGGGACATACAAATTCTGAAGTTTATATGGATCAATTAAGAACACAATCGAAAGTTAATAAATTTTCAAAAATATTCTTACTTACGAATAAATATATAACAAAATTAATTAAAAAAATCCAGCTTCTGAAATCAAAATTTTTAAAATGACGAGTGCACTGTAAAAAATTTCGTATCAAAATACGGTAAAAAATATAAGCCCTCTGAGTACTTGAACTTTTTTCCGCAAAATCCACTTTTACCGTAAAATTGTTCATAATTTTTACGGTTAACACCGTAAAAATTATGGTATAATATTTTATGGTAAAAATGGATCATACCATGATATAGAATTTACAGATTTTTAGAGCAATAATTGAATTGAAAGTTTCGTGATATCGAAGTATAAATATTGATTTTAGCTTAATCGGCAATTATTATAATTTATAGTGTGCTTAGATTTCATTTTGTAATTAAATGCTGCTAAAAATCGAAATATTTCTGCTATTTTTTTCTGTGATACATCAAATAATTTTTAAAATTCTCCTACACCTTACATTGTATAACAATTATCTAATTATATTCTTATAATAATTATCTAATTATATTCTTATAATAATTATACATAATATAATATTGTATAATAATAACATAATTTCTTAGGTATTTTACCTATTTATGCATTTTAATTTCATTTCATATCTAAACATTTAAGATTTTATTTACGGTGCATTTTTCTACGTTGAATCAAAATATACCAAAACAAAACCAATGGGACTAATAATACAAAAGAAAAAAAATTTAGTACTGTTACAAAATACAGTTTTATACTTACACCTCACTACGTGTCTGATATAACTTGATGGACAAGACAAGTATTGGTTCATATCTAGAGTTTTACTTTGATTCGAAAGAGTTAAGTTTATAAAACTAACTCTTCTGAAGTTATAAGAGTTTCAAGTATTTAAAATTTTACTTTTTCAATTATACTTTTATTCGTATAAAATCATTTAAAACCTTGAAACTACGTATTAATTCAATACGGCTTAAATGTAATTTTGTTTCAAACATAGCATGAAATATGCATGAGAAATAATGCCTAAACTGACTAGAGAGCCAGAGTAAGCCATTGCTTAAATACACCTAATAGGTACTATTAAATAAATATAATATAAAAACTGCATAAATATAAAATAAATATAAAAAATAAGAAATAGATATTAAAATAAGTGTGAAAATAAAAATTGTACTTTTCATACATGAAATCTTTATATCTCTCAAAACTTCTGAGCTGTTATTCCTATCGATATGGTTTTGGTCCCATTCCAGTTTGTGTTAAACTTTCAATATTTTACTACCAATACTGTACAACACTGTACTACAATATTTTACTTCAAATACTATTGCTAGTTTCAATACCTTGCTTGGTGTATACAGGCGCAGATAGTTATAATTACAAATCTGCAGACTTCATACATAAAATTTTAATAACTTCTGAACTATTTGTCATATCGGCTTTGATTTGGTTTAATTCAATTCAGAGTAAAAAATCCATTTAGATTCTCGAGATAGGAGTTATTACAGCCGCGCAAATTGGTGTATCGAAAAATTGTACTTTTTTATGTTTCATTTTCACAAAAACAATTTTGACATTTGAATCATTAATCCCATTATCTTGATTATGATGTCAAATAATTCGGCGTAAATAATGCATTAAAACAGTGCCTCACTTATAGTAAAATATAATCCCCCCCCACTTATCTCCTCACTGAATTTTTATTTATTTATTTATTTTTTTTTGACATCGGAAGCGTCTTAATGAAGAATAAGGTTAAGACCAATAGTAACCGACCTACCCTCGAAGGAGTTTGCGGATAAGGGTTTCACCCGTTTGCACGTGACTAAACACTACCAAACTACAGAAAAGTAAAAGTACTAAATTAAAAAGATTAAAACATTAAAAAGGTTAATACAGCAATTTTGAATGTAGACTATGACTTATGTGAGTATATAAACTGTATCGAATTCTTCGTGTAAGCCAACATGTTGTAACCCGCATTTAAAATGATCTGATCATTGAAAAGCCTGAAAATATTTTTTGTTAATGTAAATATTGTAAAACAGGAAATAATAATTTATTGCAAAGGTATTTAGGTATTTATTGCAAAGAACTTCTTTCCTGAAATATTTAGAATATGTTTAAAAGAAATATGTAAAAAGAAATTCTCCGGTACTATGGAATTTGTTGAAAAATCTATGAATTATAATCTTAGATGACGATGCATCAATTAACGCGATATACTTCGCCGGGGGACTGATCAAATGACCTTTAAATTACCTTACTGTAGTTTTTGACACTGAATTTTGTTTTTTACTTATTTATTTTGTTGCAAAACCGTTATAACATTTCCAAAAAAAAACAAAAAAAATAAATAAATAAATAAAACAAATAAATAACTTGAGATTTATGAGAACATAAAATCAAGTTTAATTTTATTTATTGTGCGTTACTTTTTTGAATTAAGTCAGAATCAGGATGACATGATTTGAGTATTTTATATGTTATTACTGTCTACGCCTAGCATTAATTACGTGACACTGAATGCTTAGATTTTATACACTTTTTTTTTTGGCTTTGTCTCAAATGATACTTGAGAAAAAATATTGTTAGATGGTGTAAGTAAAGGCCGTGTAAGGATTATTATAATGTGAATAGAATGAGTGCATAACATGATAAAAAGAAAGGAAGAAGAAAATATCGCTTAAAAAATGCATGGAGTAAAATATACATGGCTTAAAATATGCATGGAGAATTTACAATTCTGTTTCGTAATGACGTAAAATGTCCATAATTCAGGTAATAAAAATCAAAAGATACTGTGTTTAAATTATTCATTTGGAAATTTTTCCGCTCATACGGTAACGGTTTATGTTTTAAGAATACTATATCTTGTTACCACACATTTAGTAAAAAGTACAAAACTGAAAAGTAAATTTCACCGAAAAAATGGTTTTTATGTCATGCTCCAAGGTATCGTGATAAAAATTTTACTACATTTACCAAATTTTATCACATGCTATATTATTTTAAATATTTTTAACCACATTTTAATGTTAATTTTATCAAAACCATTGCCAAAGCTCTTGTGTTAAAATTATCGAACTTTTTAGGTGTTCCCATAAAGGCAGAAATACGATAAACTTTGCAATATTTTGGTAGATTTGACCATATTTTTTTCTTAGTCTAAAATATGCCTTGTATGGTTTTATAGTCACTTATTTCTTTTATAGTCAATTAAGTCTTATAGTCACTTATTTGAGATTAAAATTGGTTACATATTACATAAAAACTTTTCATTTAACCACTTTTTAGATATATATTTATCCTGAAAATATTTTTCCTCTTTTCATTTTTTAAATACTTTACTTATTTTATGTTTATAAATTGTATTTTTTTAAATTCTAGTCACATAATACTACGAAAAAATGAGTTTTTTTAAAATCAGGATTAAACTTTAAAGCCCCAAAATTTTGACCTAAATTTATTATTTTTAAACAAAGTAGAAATAATTCAATACTAATAATGTTGGATACAAATCTTAAAGATTTATTGATGGCTAATAAATAATTTGTAGCATAAGCTTACATATTTTTATTTATATAAGCTGCCCATCTAAATGATATTAAGCTTACATAATGCTACAATTTAATTTGATAGTATTTGTAGTCTTAGGTAAGCAGATTTATGACATAATTGATTAAAACTTTCGTTATCACAGTTACTTTAGAAGCGTTATATAAAAGCTTTAAATGCCATTTCGCAATAGATAAAGCATCACTTTAAGCTATTTTTTTCAAAGCCAAATTTGTAATGATAGTAAATGAATTTAAACAGCTCTCAGTTTTTAATTATGAAACGAATACGTTTTTATTTAAAGAGTATAGAAGTAGTTAAGATAATTTTAAGTGACACTTATGCTTTAATTTGAATTTTAGACACTAATTTGAACTATTTCTTAGTATTTTGAATTGGAAGTGTGTGCTCGAAAATTAGTAGTTTTTTTTTATTATTATTGTAATTTTATTTTAATTCAAACTTTAATTACGTTGAATGAAAAAGTTCAAAAGTAACCCTTGTTTTACACCACGTGTGAATTTTATGTAGAAAAAGAAAAATGCTTGCAATTGCTCATTTTTTTCTGAAATCTAATCGCAACAAAGGAGAGATTAACTAGAAAAATTTATTTGATTAATTATCAATAAATTAATTATAAATTAATCTAACAGTGAAAGATTTCAAAAAATCAAAGCAGAAAATTTTATTTATTTAATTTTTCTCTTATTATG
Organism: Parasteatoda tepidariorum; assembly: GCF_043381705.1. Lineage (NCBI taxonomy): Eukaryota > Metazoa > Arthropoda > Arachnida > Araneae > Theridiidae > Parasteatoda > Parasteatoda tepidariorum. Next base: position 54,031,944 of record NC_092205.1, read on the forward strand.
TGCCATTTAAATAATAAGGTAATTTTCTTTAAATAGCGGTAAATATCTTTAAATACAACATTTTTAAAATTACATTCCCTACAAATAATCTATAAGTGAATTAATAAATATTCTGGAAATATAATTAATCTGAATGTGGTAGTGGAAATTATTAACTGAGGCTTATATACTCTATATTTTATCTAGTCGCCGTTAAAAAATACAACATACCATATTGCTTTACAATTGGAAAAATAGCGTAAGTGCTTCACAATCAATTCAAAGCAACTCGACAACTTTTTTCTTTCCACTGCTAATGCTATCAACGCCAAAATTAAGCTTCAAAAAATGAACAAAAAATTGATTTGCTTAGAAAAATTTAAAAAAATCAATATGTCGCGTATTTAAATTGAGACCTATATGTAGATTATCATAAAAAATACCTAATAAATAAAAATCTCACTTTCGAATTTTTTGTCGCTTACGTTGATTTTTCTATCACTCACTTGAAATACGAGCGTTATTGAAAAGCACATTAGTGTTATTTTAAATTTAAAAGCATACACCAAAAAATCTTTTGATAGCTGTGTTTTTCTACATTTTAACATTAGTATATTTTTTAGTATTTTCTATTGTTTTTTGCACTAGGGTAAAAAAGAAAATAATAAACAAAACAGTACTGATTAGCACAATGAAATCATGTACAGCACAATTTCAAAAGCTAAAATTTTTCCATTTTTTAAGATCTAAAATCTTATTTTTCCTTCTCGGTGGCTTTAGGAGCAGGAATTGTTTAGAATATAGTAGTAATTAGAATAAATTAGATTAAAATAGAAACATTTAGTTGCGCAACATGGAATCAACATGTGTTTCCACCGTAAATAAAAGGTATACGATTATTTATTTTTTTTGCTGGCCTTGATGAAAAAAAACTTGTTCTAAAAATGTTTTTATTACAGCTTTCACTCTTGACATTTATTATATGAGCACTTTTCGCCCGCATTTTGTTCGTTCCAAAGCTTCCACTTGTGGGAAACTCCTAAAATAAAACCCTTCATAGACCACACATGCGCGGTAAACGAACTCTCAGGATGATGCAATACATGAATAATGAAATGCCGGCAGTGAGTTCTTTAACCGACTGGACACGCAACCATTTTGTAATTCATCTCTGTAAAACTGACCAGTTAAACGTTTCTGGTATTTCCATGAACGTAAAAGCTTATTTCTCATTTGAATTGTAATATGCCTGAAAATAATCAATATTCTAAAGTGTTGTGTTTTCCTGAAATGCAAAAGAACAAGGATGACATTTCAACTCAGAGACATCTAGCGGTGACTTCCAGTGAAGAAGCGGCGAGTGTAATTCCATTGCTTTCACCAGATGATAGTATAAATCAAAAGTAAGGTCTTTGTAAAGTTAAAAAAGTTATTTAGGTTTAGAAAAAATAAATATGAATCACTCAATTCCTAAAGTGAAATTCACAAGGGTGGGATTAACGTAAATATTTTTTAATGACTTTTTTTCCTCGATAGAATAATTCAACTTAAAATTATGACTACACGGGAAGACAAAAATGCAGCTTCTGAAGTCTTAAATAATTTGTTTTTTTTTTATGGAAAAATTTGCTCACGGATCTCTTGTAAAGCGCAGTTGAAGTCAATAATTTATCTCGAAATACTTAATCGGAGGGGGAAGAGAGCAGCCTCACTTTTCATTAAAATTCCAAAAATAAATTATTTTCGTATTGTTTATGAAAAAAATACTATAGGAAGAACAAAAAGGAAAAAAAAATTTAATACAGGTTCCCCGTTTTGAAAAAAAAATTGTTGTTTAGCGACAACAGTTTTATATCACTACATAATTTTTTTTTTAAAAATTGTAAATCAGAATTAGTTTTTATTTAATTAGAGCTACTAGTTGAAAAAATGTAAATCTGTGTAAAACATGAGCTCTGTCACTGCATGCAGTCAGTGTGAGTTTTATCTATTTGTCATTTATTTATTTTCGTATAAATCACTGTATATTTGTAGATATTTGGTTACCCATATAATAATTAGGATTTATTTTCTTAGAGAGCTGAACTATTTATTATACTTGCAAAAAATTGATATTTTTTTACACTTTTGCACACTTTTCCCTAGTAATATTTATTTATTTACTTATTATTTTTTTAAAATTACTAGCGTCTAAGTTTTATCGTTAAACGCACGAGAAAGAGAGGGAATTTTTGAATCAGGCACACATAGTTTGCCATTGTTTCGTATCAACTCATGGCACGTATTGCAGTTCGCTGAAATTTATAAATTTATGTAGAGAGATAAATATCATAAATATAAATTGAGAGAAAAATATAATGATTTTTACAAAGATATGTTTCTCGCTAGTTAACCCTTTCACGCAGCAAAAGGGACGCTGATGTCATATTTTTGTATTTTTTTCGGTCGCTTTAATTACATGAGAAAATATAATTTGGTATTTTTTAATCATGAAAAACAGCTATGATTACTAATAAAATCTGTTAGATAAACGGAATTTAAAAAAAATTCTGATTCTGATATTTTCCTTTTGCCCACTACGGCTTGAGAGAAATACAATTTCGGAAAAATTAAAAAACGTTTTATGTTTTAAAAAGTTCTCTTTTTTTCTTGATCATTTATTTTATTTTAAATGTTTTTATTCTCCCTCATCCCTACCTGGCTAACGTTTAGATAAATCCAATCATAAAAAAAAATATTTGAAGAAAAATATATTATAAAAATTAAAAAAATATATCCCGTCAACTTACAAATTAGAAAGTATTCCTTAGGTTAAATTCCAGTCCATTTAGTCTAAATATTTTTTATATGAAAATTTAATTAGTGATAAAAATTTTTATACTATATAACAATTTTTTTAAAACTTAGTCAGCACAGATGAAATTGCAAACTCTCATTTAAAAAATAAATGAGCATTTAAAAAATAAATGACATTAATAATTAGATGTTATATTTTATAAGTGATTGCCTGCAACGACAGATTTACTGATCAAAATATAAAGCAAAGTATAATAATGAGTAAGAATTTAATGATACGAGCAAATTAAAATATTTTTCGCAACATTTGAAACGCTGGAGAGAAGTTTCAAATATAGATTTCTTTAACTATTCCTATAACTATCACATAACCAGAAAGCGTTTTAAAAATTATCAGTATTAAACTTTGATATATATGAGTCAGACATACTAGGAAAGAGAATATTGATCCTTATTTTTCGGAACGTTGTCAATTGTATTCTCGGTTTATTCTCAGTAAAATTAGTTATTTTTTGAGGAGTAACAGCAGGATTGTTATTCACAAATATATAACAGATTTGCTTACTTTTAAGAAATTTTGTACAAAATTAAATGTTATAGACACGTTGATAAGAAAACAAACAGTGTGAATACAGGATATTCTCAAGGAATGTTTTTATTACTCGGAAGTTCCACCACTCGCTTGTCTCAAAAACCGTGTGATTTCCTTAAAAGTCAGTATTTTTTTTTAAAGATAATTTTGCTTGTAGCTTATTATATTTATTGTATGTAAGAAAATTTTATCAATTTGTTATTTATGATTCAGCATGTCAAATTTCAACTTTGAATCCTTCCTTTTTTCCTGTGAGCTGCAGAGCGGATCGCATGATATTTTTTACAACAAGTTTATTAATTAGTAATTCTCGAACTATTTATTGATCTTTAATTTTTTTTATTGCACCATACTCTCTGAATTTTGTTCTACACACCTATGTAATTTCAAATTCCTAGTGCAGTTTTTGCCTTTAAAAACAAAATGTATCGTTAAATTGAGAACCGAAAACAGCGATGGAGCATGCGATTTTTTAGTAAAAAATTTTCCATAAGATTTATAGAAAGAGTTTTATCTTTCTAAAAAAATAGTTCGTTTGCTTTCGAAATGTAATATTTTTACTCGTTGTTATTTTCTTTATTGTATAGTAACACACTAATGTTTTTTACTAGGCATGTAAAAAGTTTATTTCTGTTATTAAGTAAACTGTGCACTATGCAGAGCCTGTATTATAGCAAACCAGTTTGAAATAAAAATAACTTCCTTAACTTCCATCAAACCCTCTCCATTTCTTAATCAATAGTCCTATTGACTTACAAGGAGAAAAAAAAAGAAGTTAAGATGTGTAAATAGGTACAAGTCTAACATTGCACTTCATGTATATTGGACTTTCAGTACATTGAACTTTTAACTGTTGTATTGTTTTAATTATCAGTCTACGATCTCCAATTTAGTTTCATTCAAAAGAATAACTCATTTGTCACCACGCAAAATACAATAATACGCATTGGTTATAAGTTTCTCCACCATTTGTCTGTTTTAATTCTTTCCTGAAAACTCCGATGTGTGAGGTCATTAAACATTTTAACAATTTTTTGAAAGCAGGGTACTTAGCAGTTTGACACTGAGTGTTTTTTTTTGTATGCCAGAGTTTTGACGATTTGTGAGCTATCTTTACTAAAATATGCTCAAAATTATACAAAATACAGTTATAAGACAGATTTTAACAATAAAAAACAATATAAAAAGTTAGAAAATCCTTAAATTACATATAAAGGAAAGCAAATGACCATATTACACCCTTCTAGACTGGATTAACTTTAGTTCCTTTAAATATATAAAGGGTAAAGTATGCAACCTTCATTGTTAAAAAGTGAAAAAGGTTTGTGTAATTTTTTGAAGGTAAAAAACACTTACGAAGAATACAAAAGTCAATGTTTTAATAAGAGTACCAAACATTTTACTCCATCATTATGCTCTCAGAGAAGTTATTTATATTTAGGATTCATAAATTGAATTAATATAACTCTTTTGCAGTCGCTGCAGGCCTTCACCTCTTAAACTACCCCACAGAAGAGGATTTGTATTCTTTTAATGCCATAGAAATAACAAAAACTATTCAAGCACACCATGAAATATGATTCAATAAAGGATACGACACCAACCAACCATATAACTCTTTATTAATGTTTTTATCTATTTTGTAAACAAACAAATGCTATTTTTTTAATGTCAGATATCAAAATTAAATGCGACTAAACTAAAATGTGCGGATATTGATAAATAAAAAAAACATCGCATTAAAAGAGTTAAGCAAGCACTTATGACTATTGTTTCGGTATTTTTTAAAAAATAATATCACCATTTTAATCATATTTTGCCAGCAAACCATATATGGAACTGTTATGTTACAGTTCCATATATGGATATAAACTATATATGGAACTGTAAACCATATATGGAACTGTAAACCATGTATGGAACTGTTTGTTTTTATAAGCACATTTGGTATGGTTTGCTGCGTCATATATGGTAGAAATGAACTTTAAAAAAGTCAGGGAATCCCTCTCCACGCAAATACCATATTTCCGTTGTAGAATATTTCCTTATTCGGAAGTTTTACCTTCGTTTAGAAATATTCGTTATGTTCACATTAAATTTTTTCTTCTTTCGTTCTTCATTTTCTTTGTCTCAATCTCTAAGGGGCTATACATATATCTGTCTTATGAAAAGCTCATAAACTTGAAAGTATCCGTTTCCTCGTCATTGAAATAATAGTAATAAAAATAAACATTCTTTGAAAGTGAACCTGGTATTATTTGATATCGATAAGTGCAGGAGAGTTGACAGTTCGAGAGAGTTAATCTGTGTTTCTTGAAAAACTGAAGAACTTAAAAATATCAGTTACTTTGTCATTGAAATAATAATAATAAATGATGCTTTCCTTAAAAGGGAACTTGGTATAATTTGATACCGGTAAGTATGGGAGAAATATTGCTTAGAGAGAGTTAATCTATGGTTTTTGAAAAACTCCACTTTAAATAACATAATATACTGAAACAATAATGTTGATAAAAAAAAATTTTTTTTTTCAAGCAATTTTATAATATAGTTTTTGTTGGAAATAAAAAAAAATGTGTAGTGAATTCCACTTACATTCATATCAAATTGAATTTAAAATATAGATTCATATTTTTATAAATATAAACGTTTCTAAATGTTTATACAGTCAAACCCCGTTATAGTGAACATTGTTAATAGTAAACTCCCGGATATAGTGAACGAAATGTTCGCTCCCGTGCCTTGCTATACACATAAAATATTATTTTTTGTGGATACGTATAGTGAACCAAAAAAAGAGAGGAAATTGGATACTATGAACTTTTTTTCTGTCGTCGACTGAAATTTTTTCTTCATTTTATGGTAATTTTGAAATTTTTTACATAAAATACATATACCGATTTTTAAAACCATCTATGGAATGAAGCCATAAGCATTTTTTCTTGTTTGTTTCTTCTATCTGAGTTTCCCATTCCTAAATAAAGGCCATCTCAAAAATTTTTGTACGCAAGGCGAAAAGTAATAAAAAATAAAAGTTAACACATTTTTTGTTCTAAATATTGTTTTTTAATCATTTTTCTACTTCTTTTTATTGATCATATATTTAAATAATGTGTAATAAAAGGGCGGAAAAATTAGTTAAAATTGTTTGCAGTACGGATATGATGAACTCCCGGTTATAGTGAACCGAAATTTCGATCCCTTGAAAATTCACTATAGCGGGGTTTGACTGTATTTGCAATTAAAATGACTTTTTAAAACCGTTTGCTCTAGTAGAGAGTGTACAAAACAACTAAAAGAAGCTATAAAGTGATAAATAAACAGCCCCTCACTGTTAACAAAATATCACCATCTATGGTAAATGATTTTCACTCATAATGAACAATAAGAAAAGAATAAAATAATGTTGTTTCAAAAAGCTTAAATAATACTTGTCATCTCCTGTAGCTTCATTTACCAATAGCCTTGAAGTGGCTGTAATGGCACTGTTCGGTAGTCAGACAGTAACGGTAAGCGAACGCTTTCAGACCTCTTTTTTCAAAGATGCAAAATGAACGCAATGATGCGTTTCTCACTACAAGGTCGCTATTGCGCGGCATTGACACAAGATGCAAAAAGAAGCTTATTATTAGCTATGGATTCCTGGTTTATTTCAGAATGAGTAGCGTTTTTAATTTTGAATGCCTCTTCTATAAGCTGCTGTGTATTCGGAACGATATTCGAATACTAAATAATTTGTTCTGAGATGAAGCAGATTAATGATCATAAGGACTCTGAAAGACAGCTGAGGTTAGAAAATGAAGATGATGCTAGTGGAATTCCTTTGTTGGAAGCTAAAGATCCGGTTACAATTCTGTAAGAATTTGTTTTTTGTTATTTTGTTAAGAAGGGCAAAAACATTGCAATTATATTTACGATAAATGTATTGAATTATCAGTTATCTAAAGTATGATTGTAATGCAAATGCAGTATATTTTTGTGTATTCGCGTTTTAAATACACTTCTTTCTTTAGTAGCTTCATTAAATTTTGATCTGTTTGTATTTTGATACGTAATTAATTTTCTCTTCCTAAATTAAACTTGATTAGTTCTCGTATAAATGATTTTAACTATTTACTCATAGTTGTATAATAAGCCCAGTGGCCCAGTACACTGTAAAAAAATATTACGTTTAAAAGAACCGGCACTCAAGGTGCTGGTATTTATTATCAGAAAATCTATTTTTACCGTAATTTTTGCAATTGCAATTACCGTAAAATCACTGAATCACTCGAATTAAACAAATAGTAATTTAAAAATAACTGTGTAATATTTAATGGTAAAATGGATTTTACTGAACATGCTCCCACAATGCCGGTATTTTATATCGTAATTTGATCGGAAATTTTTTATAGTGTAGCAGAAAAGGGTGTAAGATATATTTCAAACTTAAAATATATTGTTACGGATTTCCTTACGGTTTTTTTATTTCGAATTTTTTAATGCAGTGTTTTTACGACGCGCAATATTCCAAGAAGAATGTGCAAAAATTTCAAATGCAAGAAACCGCAATAATGCCATTATCTTGAAATTTCAGGGAATTTTCTTTTTTATAGCGATTTTCTTATTTTATTTCTTTAGTAATATTGAGTGGGACTTAGATTTGCTATAGCTCTAAGTGGGAGACTTACTTTCCCCCATTGTTTAAACATTGTTTAAAATGTAAAATTATTATTTTTTCATTTAGAATTTCGTAATTTCTGAAGATTTACATCGTTTTAAACTTGGGTGTTTCACAAACTTCATTTTATTTATCTGTCGTTTACTTAATGTTTCAAAATTTTATTTTCAATGATTTTTTTCCCATATGAGCTAAAGATAACTGAAATGAGAAATATTTTGCACTTTAATTTTACTGTTTTAAAATATTTTTACAGGTTATAAATTTCTAACTAATAATATTCCAATTGAATTTAAGTGCTTTCTTTCAGAAGTGCAGTTATTTCACTATGCATAGTTGTATTAGGCATTCTTGCCTTAAACAACTTGCGAACTTACACAGCGTAACACTGGATTCAAATATTTTACTACATGACATTCACAACACATACACAAACTTTATTTTTTGTTATTTGTTGTATATTGTGCTGCGGCTTTATTCTATTAGACTTTCTATAATATGAGTTCAATTCTCCAAAAAAAAAAAATAATAATTTGATATTCAGTATGTGATATTCAGAATTTACAACAATTTTCTTGTGACTTAAAGAAAACTTTCAATTTTATTTTATCAGTTCCTTTTAAATATCCATTTTTAAAAATTATTGAGACAAACTTTAAAAGCGTAAGTATCAATACAAGGAGCATGTGCTTTCCTATAACTTTTAAAATACTTATTCGATGGCGTTATCATTATATGTCGTGAAATTATAAATATTGATTTTACTTGTAAATAAATAAATAACGATCGCGATATTTTGTTACTCGATATGTTTTGTCATTATTTATGATCATGATATTAACGTATTTGTGATTATCTTTAGCCAGTGATATGCGTAAACTAGAATTTTACATAGTTCTAATAAATTGGCGAACTTGGCTTATGACTTGGCCTAAAATTGATTCATTAAGCACTCAAAATAAAGTATATAAAGTATAGCCATTCCCGACAGTAATAGTAAGGAGGCATATGTATAAAAAAATCGTAAGTAACTAATAAATGTATTGAAAAAAAAATCTGCCTATGCTTTGGAGTAGGCTTTGGAACTGCGGAACGACTGGCGGTCAAAACCATAGCAATCGTTTGAATGACGTAATTTAAAATGTGTACATGTGATTTAACGTGTGTGCACGGTAGCTATAGCAACTGCTTGTCGTAAGAAATTGAAAACTCGTTATACTCTTTTTCTTCCAAGTTTAGAATGAACTCTGAGCATATCACTTCTATATTGGATTGAAATCGTTAAAACACGAACTAGAACTGATTAAAATACAACTCTATTCTTAAAAAAATCTGCCAATACCAACGCTAAAAAACTTAACAGTGTTAATCATAAACAGTTCCTACTTACTTAACAGTTTTTATTATAACAGTGTTAACAAAAAGGAACATCATACCAAAGAACAAAACAGAAAAAACATCAGTGGCGTAACTAGATCACCCATCGCTTTTTAATTTATTGTCGTTTTCAAATAAATGATCAAGTTCATCGCTTTTAATTTATTGTCGTTTTCAAATAAATGATCAAGTTCATCGCTTTTAATTTATTGTCGTTTTCAAATAAATGATCAAGTTCATCGCTTTTAATTTATTGTCGTTTTCAAATAAATGATCAAGTTCATCGCTTTTAATTTATTGTCGTTTTCAAATAAATGATCAAGTTCATCGCTTTTAATTTATTGTCGTTTTCAAATAAATGATCAAGTTCATCGCTTTTAATTTATTGTCGTTTTCAAATAAATGATCAAGTTCATCGCTTTTAATTTATTGTCGTTTTCAAATAAATGATCAAGTTCATCGCTTTTAATTTATTGTTGTTTTCAAATAAATGATCAAGTTCATCGCTTTTAATTTATTGTCGTTTTCAAATAAATGATCTAGTTTATCGCTTTTAACAGAAATGATCATGTAATATATTTTTTAATTAATAAAAAAAAATTTCACCTGAAAGATGTTTTTATCAACTTTCTTCTGTGAAAAAATCAGTATTTATCGATTTGAAAGTTTAATGGTTATATTTGATATATGTCGTTCGATGAGTACGCTTGGTAAGTGGTTTCTTTTAAATCGCTGAACTTTCTTCTTAATCTTTAAAATTTTTCAAATAATTGAGAGTTTATTGTGTTTACAAAGAAAGAAAGAATATGCTTAGATAAATGGACTACGCTGCTATGCTTCTATGAGCTATGATATATTAAGAAACGTGATAAAAAAAAACAACTATGTTAATGGTTATTGGTATGATGTTGGAATTTAGTATTTTTTAACGTCATAAGCAGCAATTTTATATATTGGAATTATTAAGTGTAGCATTACTGAAATACACTTCGTTTATAAAAGCAGATTTTGTTTTTTTTTGCTAGATTGTAACTACATAGAATTTTTCACTGTTTTTTAATTTTACTCATAATTCGTTCATAAGAACAGCTTTTATTTATTTTGCTATGCCGTAAATACTGAATATTGTCAAAAAAATTTGTAAAATTTTTGCTTATAATTTTTTTGTAAATTCTTTAAGAACACATTCCATTTCATTTTAAAGAAAACTTTTTAGCCACTTTTTTTAAACGATTTTCCCATTATCAGCGGGATGAAATGCTTAATAAACAAAATATACAAGAAAAGTTTGCCGAAATATTACTACATATAATTGCTGCATAGACAAACAAAAACGCGCTTTTCAGTGAGCACAATATTATCATTTATGGAATCATCTTAGTTCAAACCCAGAATAAAAGGAAGCATGCATTAAAAAACTATAGCTTTTAATTTAATGAATGGCTTCTTACTGACTTCATTATTACATTAATACATTATCATTTTATTATTACATTATCATTACATTATTACATTAGATATAAGTTATTGGCATAATTGTTTAGTCCAATGACACAAAATCCTGAAATCATATGCGTCGCCTCTCTCAAATGGTCTAATTATTATTAAATAGTATTATAAAATAAACTAACTTGACTTGAAAACCAAAGAAAACAGACAAAAAAAAAAGAATCTTATAATAGGTAGACCCTTTGAAGTAAGAAAATATATAGCTTTTTAACAGAAAGCTGAAAAAATAATGACAAAATTTAGGTCCAAAAGAAAAAAAAAAACAAATTATTTTCACTAATGGCATTCAGACAATTTAACCTTCAAACTTGATGACGTAACATTCATTTTTCTTAAAAAAATGTACTATACTGTAATAACATTTCCTTTTTTAGACAAATTTAAACAATAGCATTTTATTTTCCCTAGACATAAAGTTAAAATTGTTTTATGTTCATTTATAATTTATAAAATAATACTTTAATTGATACAAGTATTTTCCGGTAAAGTACATTTATATTTATAATGATGGATGTTAGTTGAACTGTTTCGAAAATGGTTTCAATGTTATGAATGAACTAACCTAAAGTTGCATAATTGTCACTTTTCAAGGTCCCCATGAATAAACATGCTATTGCAATAAATCAACCTTTCATATTTTCCCGTTTTCATTGCTTCTATTTTTAGTCGATTGTACAATCTTTTTCTTTTGTTCTACTAATCGTCAATGTAAGTTTCAGGTTTCTAATCCTAACTCAAATATTTCTTACTATTAATTTTATCATCTGTCCTTACTTAATGAATTTATAGTTATTATTGATTTTCAAAAGAAATGTATTTTGCTTAAAATGTTTAATAGAATGAAGCTGATAGCGAGCTACTAATAAGGTTTAAGCCTTAATAATTAAAAAAAAACATCTTTCCGTACGTGTAATTTTTTTCACTTGATTTTAATTTTAAATTTTACGCCTTTTTTCACACTGCGAAAAAATATGGTCAAAGCTATCAGTATATGGTAAAATCTATGGGAAATTCTGCCTTTATGGGAACACCAAAAAGCTCGGTAATTTTCACCGAAGCGCTTTGGTAAGGATTTTTGGTAAAATGAACAACAAAATATGATTTTATAATACGTGATAAAATTTGGTACGCAATGTAAAGTTTGGTAAATTCATCATGATACCTAAGAGAATGGCGCAAAAACCATTTATTCGATAAAAGTTACTTTCTTGTTTTCTATTTTTACTATTATTTCTGGTAAAACTAAAAAATTACGAATTGACTGGTCCAAACTTCGTATAGTTTGGTTTTATTAGCCAGAATTCTGATATTTTTTTAAATTTATTATTTATTTTAATTTTCAGAAATGTTATTACCATACAGTATGATAATTTTATTGGAATTTTTTTCCAACATGCAATAAGTTTTTAAATCTATATTAAAATTGATGCGTGTTATTGCTGAGAAAATGTAGAAATTCGACATTTACTCTTAATAAAGTATCAAAATTAAAAGAGAAAGCATTAAAAACTCTCAAAGATGGGAGCGGAAAGTACCGTACCGTACACAGATTCCGTTTCAAACAATTTTCCATCTTACGCGAACGCATATTTTTATTAAATATAAAAAAATTATCGTTACCCCAAAACAATCTTACGAAACAAAGAACTCTAATAGATACTTAGAACCATTTTATAACTAAATTAACTGTTTTACTGAAATTAATAGAATCTGAAATACTTTTAATAGTTGTCTCAATCCTGACTTTGCAGTTTTCAGCAGAGAATAATAAGTTAGTTTAAACGAAGAAGTCCTTACTCAATATTTGATTTTGTGCTCTATTTGCAACAAATTTTTTGCATACTGAACATCTACTTTAAGTGCTAATTTTTATATTCCTTTTAAAAAAATAATAATAAAAAAACCATGGTACTCATCTTTAAAGAACTTTCATTAAATTTTATGTCATCAATGCCCTTTTCTTTCAAGTTTAAAATATCATTGTTAAATGTCCGGGTATTTTCCTTTACTTAAACACTATGTTATGAAAAATGCATGAATGAAGTAAGGAAATAATGAAAACATTTCATTGATGAGAGCAAATTTCGTGGTATATCCCACATAAATAGATATCCATCCGTGTAATTATGCGTTACCCTTAAAAAAACTTAAGGAATAATTTTCTCAAAAGAATTTCCATAGTTTCAAAAGAATTCCTTTATTACACTTTTTAGCAATTATTTTTTATATTTTATGGAAATTGAAATTTCCTTGAAAAATTTTACTTGAAAATGTTAGGAAAAAACCCTGGAATTGCGTAGAAGCTTCTAAGACAGCAACTTAAAAAGGTTTAGCTTTGGAAACATTTTTATATTTTTAGGAAATTCTAATTTGGTTAAAATATTCTTTACAAAAAAATCTTAGGAGGAAAACTTTGGAACTGCGTTACTGCCTTAGACAAATTTTAACTTTTCTTTCTTTCTTCTTTTTTTTGTATGCCGTTTAATTTTAAATTGTGCGTTTCGCTGATTCTGGCTTTAACAAACTAAATGATTACTTTTTCTCTACAGAATTTGCTGTAACTAAAAAAAATTAGCTTTGGAAACATTTTTATATTTTAAGGAAATTTAAATTTCGTTGAAATATTCTTCTAAAAAAATCTTAGGAAGTAAATTTTGGAACTGCGTTTCTGCCTTAGACAAATCTTCCCCTTTTTTTGCCCGTTTAACTTTTAAATTACGCGTTACGCAAATTCTACTTTTAACAAACTAAATTATACTTTTTTACTACAGAATTTGCAGTAACTTAAAGTTTTGTTTTGGACAAACATTTTTTTATATTTTATTCTTTTTATATATTTTTCCCTGCTTTAGAAAATTTTTCTATTTTTTTCCCTTTGAAATTACGCGTTTACGTGTTACGCAGATTCTACACTTAAGAAACTAACTGAATAGGTTCAACTATAAAATTTGCAGCAAATTAAAAAAAAAAAGAATTCGCTTTGGAATAATTTTTTATATTTTCACGAAATCGAGATTTTAAGATATCAGAGGCATTTTTATAAAAAATATATTTTAAATAAGCTATGTATTCTTGTAAATTTTATTTGTACCCTAAATTATTTCATTCTAATGTTTGTTAAAAGTGTAGATAATTCTTAAAGAATGTAATGTTTGCCGAAATTTTATCAAGAAAAGAGATGTTTTGAAAATGGCATCGGTTTCCATGGTAACCAGAAAATTAAAATCTTTGAAAGAAGAAAAACATCCAATTTGTGGACTGTATTTGCAATTTATTCAGTAAGATACTATTTCTTTAGACAATATCGGGAATTAAATAAGTAGTATATTAAAATATCGAAAAAATAATTAATTTACTAATATCGGGAAATTGTAATTTATTAACCCTAAGATGCAGATGGTATGCAGGTGTCGCTTTTATATATATTCCTTTTTTCCAACTCCCTAATTATAAGAAAAATATATTCTGGCACCTTTAAATTATAAAAAAAGCAGTATAACAGCTACTAAAAAATCTGTTAGATTATCTGAATTATATTTGTGCTAAAACATAAAAGTTTAAAAATTTTTTTCTCATTCGTATTCAAAATTTTTTGAACTGCTGATTTTCTAAGTTAAGGAAATTTTAATGATCAATAACTGATTTTCTTAGATCTAAATGATCGCAAATAAGTGCAAATTAGAAAAATTATTGATTGGATGTGTGCCGTATGTGAAAATTTTGCTTTCAACGCAGAAAAAGAAACACCAGTGTTCTACGCTGTATTTAAAAACCATAAATTATTGAAATGCTAAATATAATTTTATTCACTTATTTTGACCTAAATTAATACAAAATAATGAAAAAAAAGAGTAAAAAATATGTTTAATAAAAATTCTGCGTCTAAGAGTTAAGGTCAAATTGTTAATATCCAGAAGTTAATTAAATGTTTTTATAATATCGGTGAATTCTCTCTTTCAATTTATTTTTTGTGGAAGATAACCTTCTTTTATTTACTTGGGAGCAATAAAAAGATTCTCTCTATTCATGACTGATAAAATTTCACAATCGCTAAGAGAAGAACCTTATGCTTCTTTTAATGTAAAAACCTTCCTTCATGGGTAAACTATCTTTATTAATTTTAAGGCATCCGACTAGGTATCCGGCAATTTTTTTTTCTAAACCAACCTTAATTAAAATTTTAATTTTATTGTTGGCAAGCAGGGATCCTAAAATTATAAACATAAAGTCAATTCTAAAGATTTATAAAATATTTTTTTTAAAAAAATAAAGCGAATTTGTACTTAAGAGTTAAATATTTTTCTTGTCAAGCTGAGAGCTCTGTAATAAATATCTAAGTAATTATTTTTTCTAGATAAAAAATATGGGTTTCTTGCGTTTTGAACTGAAATTTTTGAAGAATTTTGAATTTTTACATTTTTTTAAATGAAATAAAGAAGAAAAGTTTGTAGTTTTGTTTCAGTAATTTCTTATTTCATTTTGAAAATTTAAAGAGCAAAAATACTGACTGCAAATTAGTGTGATGATATTATTATTGAAATAAGTTTCTATTATTACAAAACAGTGCTTTATTATATTTTTTTACCAGTTTCTAAAGCATAACGCTTCTAAATGTATTGTAAAAAATTAATAAACATTTTAGATACTTTTTGCTTTTAATTTTAAGTATACTTTAAATTGCACATAATTTCAAGAGAAATTTTGGAAATTTTGATTCGGACTCCTTACACATATTTTACACATATCCAAAATTGTATTTTTTTAACTCTCTCATTGTTTTTTCATGCTTTAAATTTCGCCAAATGCTGTATAGTTTAACATGCCATCTACAGGATATTACGAGAACATCCTGTTGATATGTATGCGCGGATATGAGTTCCTATTCTCATTGTTTATGTCAATATAATTTTTAAGTAACAATTTATAGTTGTTAAAAGTTATAGAGTTTAGATGTTACAAATTAACTTTGGATTAACACTACCTTTAATTGAACTTAGATGTGGCGCCATCGTGACCGCAAAAGGAAGATGTAAGTCTCTTTATTAAAAAAAATTGGACACATTTTGTTACAGTATATCAGTTAATTTAAATTTATGAAAACTAATATTTTATTTACTTGAATTACACATTTTATTAGGTTTCTTAACTAGCGTACTCAAATAGTGTGCAAAAGGAAAACATCGTTTTAGTACTTTTTAAAGACTCTGAAATCTATATTAATATCGGAAAATATTATAAAGCTTGTATAAACCGTCAAACAAATTATATAGAATATGAAACTTTCTGATAAAATAAAGATTAGAATAAGTGAAATCACATTTGAATAAACGTTTTTTTAATTGAAAATGACTATTAATGAAGAAATAGCAAGAGAATAGTTACATTGCAATTAAGGGTTTATATGGGGAGGTTTAAAGTGTTTTTAAATTGCATAAAACTTATGTTTGAATTTATAATTTTAGTTACTTTAAGAGCTATAGTCTACCGCTTGAATTATTTATACCGATCTATAACGAGTACGCTGCAGTAGTTATGTCCCTAATAATAAAAATGTTGCTATACTCATTTTTCCTTTAAATAGTTGATGAAATAAAATATATTTTGCTAATTTTTTTTATTTAAATATGACGGATATAAAACTCCGGTAAAATTACTGTACTATAAGGTAATGACACATTTTTGGTGAACAAAACATATAATTCTGGTGATAAAGCCCAAATTATATGGTGTTTAAACCATTCATTTGATAATTTTTCTGCTCATATGTTGTAAGTTTACCAGAAGTTCTGGTTTTCAAAATTAAAGATTTTATTACAGCACATATTGTAAAAAATACAAAGCTGACATGCAAATTTAACCGAATAAATGGTTTTTATGCCATGTTCTAAAGTATCATGGTAAATCGTTAAAATTTTGCCAGATATTTTGAAATCATATTTTATACTTAATTTTACCAAACTCATTATCAAAGCGTTTCGGTTAAAATTATCGTGCTTTTTGGTATTTATTGAGCCATAAACAAGGTAATTTTTCTTAGTGTTATTAACCTGTGATCTTTTCTACTTTTTATAACTATTCGGAAAAAAGAAGCATTTTATAGAAATTTAGCCTTTTCTCTCTTCATCAACCAAATTATACAGAAAAGTTATTGTAACTTTTTCCCCTTATCTTAGTGTTTGCGTAACTTTGTTATATCTACCTGACGAAAATGATAACAAAAAATCGATAAAACGTTGCCTGGTTCTCATCGATTATCTTTATTAATCAAAGTTTTACTTGACGTATAAAACAAATCGCTACAATAACCTCACGTGAGTAGAGTGTGGAATGGACTCTAGATAAATAGTAAGAAAATTCAATTGTAAAAAAAGAAAGAAATCTTTTGTTTGTACTGATAAAAAAGAAGGGGTAACTACAAGTAATAAAGTTCCTTATTTGGCTTAAGGCTTATCACTCTTTAGACCTCAGTCAGTCAGTAAATTTAGTGAGGCTGTTGCACAAGGTTTAGGTAATGTGGAATTTCAAATATTTAAACAGGGCAAATTGTAAACATACGTAAGTGGTGTGTGCATATTTTCTGAAGGAGGGACTGTTCCTTTAAAAAAAAATTACAAGTCTCAAATGAATTAAAACCTTTTAAGAAAAATGTCGAATAAAGGTGATTATCGAAACTCGAATATAAATGGATTTCAGAATGGAAAAGATGAAAAAGTTTTTGAAGAAAGATACATAAATAAAGCTTTTGACGATAATGAATACGATGCAGGATGCAGGTTTGTTTTTTATTTTATTATGGAATTTTCATTGTTAAAAGATATTTGTTTAAATTTCCATTAAAGTATATAAAAACGTGTAAAATAATTAAGTTGGTTTACTTGATTTTGTTTCTTTAATTTCGCTTAATGGGTCATAATAACGAAAAAAATCACAGATTTTACAGTATGGTGTGTTAGAACGCCATTTGTCGTAAAAGTTCGAAACATGTTTAGAATAATTTTTTTTATATATTTCACGAAAAGCCTACAGTAGATAGTTTATATCTTCTAAAAATTTACTACCTATACAGGATTCATATGCACCTGGAAAGAATTAAAAAGTTGCAATTTGCAGAAGTGGAATAATAAATATTTCTATATTTTTGTGTTTGTGGCAACCAAAATAAAGTAAATATATATAGATTCAAAGGTGTCAGTTATGAAATTTTATTTTGATAGTAGAAGCTTAAATTACGAAATTTTCAGCTTCTTCTACAAAATTGATACAAGTTATTAATTTTTCTCCAGTGCGTACGAATCTTGCTACATAACCTGCGGAAAAATTGTTTTAATTTCATCAAAAGGATTGTGACCAGTACTTATCATGCTCAAAGTGATTAGCAATAATCTTGACATGCCTTTTTGTTGATTAAATTGGTTTTCTTTGGTTAAATTTAAGTACTAATTACTTTTCAAATTCGGGTACTCATTCATTTCGTTAAATATTGATTAAGTGTTCTTATATATTATATTACAACAATTGCATGTTTTGTTAAAAAAATATTCTTTGTTTTCAGTGAAAAATATTTAATTTTAAGAAGAAAAAAAAAGAAAACAGTGATGAAGGAGAAGTAATTACGGGGTTGGTGTAGAGAGCGAATATGGAAAGGAATTTCATAGTTTCTAGAATCTTTGCCATAAGAAAATAAAAATCTCAGCTCGCCAACCCTCTTAATTGCCTCTCATTCACTTCTTTTAAAGTCAATATTTTCTTTTTTTGAAAATATCATTTTGTAAATAAAATGTAGGATTGTTGTAATTTTTCCAAGAAAATTTTGTTAAAAGCATAATGCAACAAACTGCAAAAAAAGCAACAAACTGAACGATTACATGATTTTTTTTTAAAAATAGTCAATTGTACTTGCAAAGAGATATTTAAATTTGTAAATACAAGTACAGCTGACGTTTTTTCTCCTTTAAAAATTTACAATTTCTTATTAAATAATGATGATTAAAAATTCAATCCCCTCATACTAAAGGAAACATATCCTGATACATCCTGGCTTACAATTATTAAGATATACTTACTAAGCACTTTAAAGATCGCACTTTTTAGTTTGCGTTACAACTAATTTAATTATTAACCGTGCTTCCTTAAAATAGAAATTCTTCAAACATACATTTAGACTGATATGCGTGTGATATATGGTTGAAAGCTTCTTAGTTATGAACATACAATGTTAGAATTTTCATTCTAAAATTACGGTAAAATAACCGGTAGCAGTTTATCCATTCAATTAGCTATAAAGTTTACGGTGGAGAGCAATTTTTACCTTCACGGTTTTGAAACTGTTTGCAACTAGCATGGTTTTAGAAATATCGATATACTGGAGAAAGGAAATACTAGATTGTTATATATTATGCAGATTTATGCTGTTATCAATGCGTCGTGAATGAGAGTATCATATTTTAGTTGTCCAGGGTTACAAATTAGGGAGTGCAGGACACTGGAAACTTCGTGTGCTGAAGGAAATGCAGGGTATATTGTGGTGTCAACGTTTGAACTCGAACCCCCGTTCTGTCGGTCATGAGTTTGACAGATTAGCTTTCTCGGCTATAATATAAACCTTGGTTCTATGTTACTTCATTAAGTAGGCCTCGTTGGTGCTATGAAATTCTGGTTGTTTAATCGAATTAGATGAAAGCTGTTAGTAAACGGTTTTTCCCTCCATTAACAGTTTGAATACCACCTTATTTTTGATTATTTGAGTGTTTTGTTTGAATATGGTAAAATAACACTTAAAAAAATTACTATTTTACCACTTTTTCTCGAGAAATTTCTGACAGTGTAAAGCTATACCAGGATTCTATTATTTTAAAATTAGAAGAAAAAGCAACTGTTCTAAAGATTTTCGCTGCATTTTTTATAACAGTGTTTCTCAATTTTATTCATCTATTGAACCCTACCTGATGAACTTGATTTTGGCGGAACCTCTGAGACTTAATGAATAAATTTTGTTCGCAAATGTTAACATATTAATTAAAAAAAGACTATTAATTATCCAAAAAATACTTAGTATCTGAAATTTCGTTAATTATTTTACTTAGTATCTGAAATTTCGTTAATTATTTTAAAAATAGTTAATAAATAAATTTAATCCAATAAATTTTTTGTCATCGTATTATTTCATCAATTCCAGTCTTGGAATTCTATTTTATATTAAATAATTGAATTTATAGTTTGAGGCCCACATCTATTCTAGTTCCTGATTTAATTTAGTGAATACATAAATTGAATATGAATGGCAAAGTGTAGTTTTCATTGATAGAAAAACGAAAAAGAACGAAAATAGACGTTGAAAATGTTTACTAGAAAAACACTGTTTTTCATTGTTGAATTTAGTAATTTTTAATTGAGGTAAAACACTAAAGTAGTTTTTCAGAAAGGAAAGAGTTTAGCTGTCAGTAGGACTGGAAATGTCTATTTCTTAAGGACTTTACCCACCCTAGGCTATCTTGCCACGATTGATGATGGTATCGATTATTCATTCAAATTATTTTTTATCCGTGTTTGTCGTCTTTTTCAAGCCTTTTAACAAAATAATTAAAAAAGTAACGTAAATATTAATACAAATGATAGATAATAAACGAGATAATATTCAATAAAAGGTTTTGAAAATCTTAATTGATAAAAAATTGCAATTTTCGGATCCCCTTGTGGCTGTTCCATGGAACCCTTTTTGAAACCTCTGCCCTATAACACTTAGTCCTATAAAATGTTTGTTTTAAAATTGCAGCGAAAAAAAAATCGAATTTTATGCTACCTTATGACGAGGATTACAATTTAATGGATTCAGGAAATTATTGGCTGACGAATCTTAAATCAGCCTATAGAAACTATCACCGCTAAACTAACGCAAGCAAAAATAATCTGTATTAAATATTATATTCTTATACTTTAAATTACATGGTCATAGTTTATTATATTTTAGATTGAATAAAGAGGCAAAAAATATGCCATGAAGAGTTCTGAAACAAATATTCAAACAACTAATCTGAAACAACAAAGTTGCAAAGCAACTATGTCTCATAATTCTAAAAGTTTGTGTATCTAATACTAACATATTAAACAGAATTATTTTTTTTGTATTAGAGACCTTTTTTAATTTTTTTTAAGCTGTAGTGAAGGTGTTACATATTTAATAAGCAATAAATGTGATCAATGAATTCTTTATTGATCATGATTCAAAGCGGAACTTCTCGCTGCGTTAATAAATGTGATGTTTCCCAGACAATATTTTAATTTTATTATGTTTGAAGGTTATTTTATGACAAGTAAATAGAACGTAATCGTAATGAATTGAAATATTTCAAACCTTATATCTTATGAATTAAATATGTTCCCTTTTGTCTAATGTACTTAATATCTTAATTTAAGAAAAATTATGGGTTTATTTACTGAAAAGTAAGTCTTTTTTATACCTTCAAAACTTCTATTTCAGATCATTATACTTAATTCATGTTAAAATGTATAGTTTAAAAAACACTATTCCATATTTATTTTTTAAGATACGTAAAATATTTATTTCAATTTATTATTTATGCTGTCCTAGAAACGTACCTAACCGAAATTATCTTACAATAAATTCTTTGTTTGACTAATTACAAGTATGTTACATAGGAAAACATGAAAACGAATTCTTATAATATCACAAGGGAAAAAGAAGTTTTGTTGAAAAAAATATAAAATTATATCCCTACGAAGCTAAATTCAATTACAAATAATAAATCTAAACTGTTAAAAACCTAAACCTAAACAGTTCTAACGGAACAGGTGTAGATCCCACCAGATGCGCCAGTGTGGAACTATTAGATTGAGTTATAATATGCCGCAGTTAACCTGATTTTTTATGTTGATTGTAATGAATTAAAATACATATCTGAAACCGTATATCTTATGAATCAAATAGGTTCTCTTTTAACTCACATACTTAATATAGATAAAAATATTTAGTTTAAGAAACTGTTCCATATTTATTCTTTTAAGACATATGTAATATATATATATATATATANTGTTCCATATTTATTCTTTTAAGACATATGTAAAATATATATATATATATATATATATATATTCAGATCATCATACTGAACATTTTTCGAAATATATATTTTAAGAAACTTTTCCATATTTATCATTTTAAAACATTTAAAATCTGTATTTCAAATAATTATTTGTGCTCTAAGAAAGTTCCAAAGCGAAACCATCGTATAATCTATTTTTTGATAGACTGATCGTAGTTTTACAAATCAATGACTAATCATAAATTGGAAAAGGTGTTAAACGTAACGTACTTAACCGAAATCATCAAATAATCAATATTTTGTTTGTCTTATTATAAATATGATATACAGGAAAACGTGTTAAAATCAATTCTTATAATATCACAAGGAAAAGAAATAATATATTTGTATTTATTTTATAGTATATCTATCTACTTTGCCTTCCTTTTCTGGTAAAAAATATTTTGTAGTTATTTGCCTTCTTTTTTTTTATTTTCGTCCAGATATTCCTGATTTAAATGTGTGTTCTGAACATCCCATTTTCTGCGAATGCATATGCGCCTTAAGGAAGTCTTAACGTCAAATTTTGATTAAATGATATTGTGAAGGAATTGATATTGGATAATTTTTAATGAAAAACATCATTATTAAAATTTTCTATAAATTGATTTCAAATTACCTGATATTGTGCAGTGCTCTTATAATGAAATTATACTAAACACTATGAACAAAGTATTTCTGAAGTTAAAAATTGTATATTTTATTATCATTTTCCTACAATATTTAACTTAGATAGATCGAATTATACTTATATTTTTTCACTTCGGTGTTTGCTCATTTTAAATTTAATCTTCAAACGTAAACTATAGCTGCAAAACAAATAAGAAGAAAAAAAATTTATTCGATCGTGTTAGTTTTTTAAGAAATATATTTTAAAAATATTTGTGGTATCTAGTGAAAATTGGATTTAATTTAATTTTTTTGATAACTCCATTTGAAAAAGAAAATGATTGTCTTTTCTTTTCAGTACAGAACACATCAAAAAGCATTTTTAAGGTCAAAAATTTATTTCTTTTGCTGTAATTGAAAAAAATAACTCTTTCCCTAGTAAATAAGAATTTTTAAGAAAAGCTTTCTTTACGAAGCACTTAATAAACAGCAGTCAATTTTATCCGCGATTAAGGGAAAGGGTATTAAAAAAAAATTTACACCGAGAAAATAAGTATAAAGTAAACCACTAGAATGTGGTAAAATTTATCGTGTTTCTTGCTTTATGGGAACACCAAAAAGCTAGTTAATTTTACAGAAACGATTTGGTAAGAAGTTTTGTAAAATTAACAATAAAATATTGTTTTATCATCTGTGATAAAATTTGGTTCATGTAAAATTTGGTAATTTTATCATGCTGCCTCAGAGCATGCATAAAAACTATTTTTTTATTGAATTTACTTTTCAGTTTTGTATTTTTTTTCCTAAGCGTTTGTTAATACGAACTATAATTTTTAAATTCATAATTCCAGTGCACCGTTACCCTATGAACCAAAAATTACAAAATTAAGGATCTAAATACCGTATATTTTGGTTGTATTAACCAGAAATACTCCTCAAAATTGTTATTATTATATTATTTATGCTGGTTATTTTACCAGATCTTATTTTCTCCGCGTACCTTTTCTAAATTTTTCATTTTCACAGCGCTTTATTTCAAAGTTTTTTCTTCAAAGTAGCTGATTCTGGCATATATTTAGGATCATTAAATTTATATTCAAATTTTTACGAGCTATGATTTTATTTTATTTTTATTATTTATTTGCATATGTGTACTGTACCAAAGAATATCCTGAAGTTCTTTGCAAAATGTTTTAATTTTTTCTTCTGATTTTAACTGTAATATTATTTTAACTGCTTCTAATATTCTTCCCGAAAAGTGCCAATTTATACTTTCGAGAACAATTCGAAAATTCATAATAAATTCATAATTTTTTCCTTGTGATGAAACATGGAAAGTCATAATGCTTATAATTACAATAACTGTTTTTTAGATATGCTGCGCAGAGTATAGTGTTATATTAAAAAATTGAGTTATATTTTATATTCAGAATCTTTGATATATATAGTTACCAATTTGGTTAAGAAAAAATAATTGTCAAAAAAATATTTCCAGGGATATAGTTGCGATATAACACCAAACATGGTTATAGTGACTTAATGTTTCTATACATAATTTAAAGATGATTTTTCAAATTTTCTTTTTCGTTTACTTAGTATTTTTGTCTGTTTTCGAATTATAATAATAACATCAAATAAATTCGATTTTTCATCGGCTTTCTTTAAAAAATTTATTGGAAATTCTTGTAATACATTTTAAGATAAAACTTAAACAAAACGAATATAGTATTTGGAAATTTGAGTGACACTAGGTCAGCTCGATTTTAATAAGTAACATTCAATATTTTATTTCTCACTTTTATATGCAAAATCTTTCTGTTTGAAAAAATTTTTAATTAAATTATTTGAAATTTGCTACAATGTCATTTAATACATTTTCAAGCTATAAAGTTATATTCTATATTGATCGGAAGCTTAAAAACAATTAATGATGTTGTATTTTAAATGTTAAGTTCGTGATGTTATACGTAAATTTTTACCGTTGGTGACAAAAAATAATTACTGTACCATGAAACGTCATTTGTCAAAATATTTGTTACATTTAGGAAGAGGTACAGCAAAATATAATTATAAAGGGAGT
The DNA here is from genome assembly GCF_043381705.1 of Parasteatoda tepidariorum. Lineage (NCBI taxonomy): Eukaryota > Metazoa > Arthropoda > Arachnida > Araneae > Theridiidae > Parasteatoda > Parasteatoda tepidariorum. The sequence goes on from NC_092205.1 coordinate 54,056,648, forward strand.
TTTAAAAGAAAAGGAACTGGTTTATAAATGTGCAAAGAATATGAAGAACAAATTTGAAATTTTTTTTCTTGGAAAATATCTTTATGGCTTTTAATTTAGTAAATTCTTTTTATTTTTGCAAGTTCCTGAAATTTGTTTTATATTTGAAAAGCAAGTTCATTTCTAGATTTAATATTTCTGTTTTTGCACATCTAGTCTTATGTAGTAACTTTCTTGATATGTTTCTTTTGCTAATTGAATTTGTGTGTGAATTATTGTTCATCAACTAGATTACTTTGACAGGAAGTACTAATCTTCACAAAATAAAATAAACAATCTTAAAAAGAGGCATGCGTGAAACAAAAAAATTAAACAAACATGCATCTCTATCATGCATCAGTAGTATTAACGCAACGTTTGGAAAAGTAAACACTCACTCACTTCTCTTTACAAAACCTATCGTAACCTATTAAGAAAAACCTATCCAAAAAGTGTGCTGTGATTTTCTTTTTGAAACTATCCTAACCTAACTTTTAACCTATCTGTGCCTAATTTCGTTTCAAAAGGACATTATACTTTTACAAAAACAGAAAACTGGTAGTTCAAGTCCTTTATTGGGATTTATTTTGTCGAAATAAGTTAAGTCTTCTTATCTTAATGTATTAACAAAATAAAAATGTATATTTTCATATAAAGTGAAAATTTTTTGAGGTGGCTATAATGGTAGGCAACAGAAAAAAATATTCTTATGATAAAAAACATCCATGCAATAAAATTTTTTATGTGTTTTTGATGGGTTTATATTCCCATCAGTTTTGCGATTTACAATTACTTCGTTTACCACATTCAGTTTTCCTTTTAGGTTTTTAAAGTAACACTAAATGGCATTATTTAAATTTGATGCATAGCATTTTCTATGTAATGAAATTTATTTTAACTCTATTTTCAGTGAGAAAAAGGAGAAAGAAGAAAAACCTAAAGATGAATTTCCACCTGTAGCATTTTTTTCATTAGTAAGTGTCTTACAAATTTATAAAAAAGAAAATATGTTTTAAATGAAAATATTTGTGCTTAATTTTACTGATATATTTCCGAATTGGGATGCAAAGTTTGATTAATATATTTTGATATTTCATATGACTTCATAATTATAAAATTTTAATTATTCGTGGCATAGCTTAATTTGAGTTATAATATTTATATATAATATTTATATTTATAACATTTATATTTATAATATAAATATTTAATTTTAATCCTCAAAATACAAGTAAAACACTTTTAAGTTGACAAAGATGCCTCCCCTGAAAGTTGAAATGGAGCAAAAATTCGGTATAAATGGATTTACTATTTTTGCCGGATATTACACTTCATTCCGAAATTAAAACTTAAAAAATAAGGCACTCTTTTGAACACTCATAACCGTGGTGGTGGTGGTTCTTAAGATTTTTTAACTTAATAATATAATATAAATAGAGAGTATAAAAAAATCAAGAGATATAAAAATTGTTTCAAATTGTCTGATATAATGTTAGCGTTACATATAAATAACTATTAAAATTAATTTTCCTTCATTACTTCCGATTATATCACGCATTTTGTATTCCTAAGTTTAAACATTTCTTTGTAGTCTAGTTCAGGGATGGGCCAACTACGGCCCGCGGGCCCACTGTGGCCCGCCGGAAGGCTTTATCCTGCCCGCGGATAGAATTTAACTTGCCGATGCGTTGCGAATATAAACAATATAAATTATACATCCATTTTATATTCGAAGATACAGAATGGCATTTTTCACAGATTTTTTTTATCATATGAACAACTCGAATGTTAAGATGCAAGGGAAAAACCAATTCATTGATGATATCTGGGCCTATCTCAAAGCTTTTAAGCTGAAGCTTAATTTATTGCCGGACAGCTAGCTAAGAACGACTTGTCTCATTTCCCGAGGTTAAATTCAATACCCTCAGTAAATAAGGAAAAGCTTAAGAATTATGAGGATGGCTTGAAAAAACTCCCTTTTTAGTTTCAGGTATCAATATTTCAGTGCCATTCAAACAGAATTAGATATTTTTACCATGCCTTTCAACGTAAATTGTGAAACCGTGAGGTCGAATTTGCAGCTTGAACTAATTGAGTTGCAATCTAACAATCATCTCAAGCAGTTGTTTCTAAATGTGCAAAAATGTGAGTTTTACAAATCATTACCAAAAGCTAGTTTCCCTAATTTAATAACTCATGCCAGTAAGTCAGTGCTAACTTTAATTCGTCTTATATATGTGAACAAGTGTTTTCAACTATGAACCTTAGAAAAAATAATTTCAGAAGTAGACTAAGAGACAAACATTTAGCCTAGTTCCAGAAAATAACTACATCTCACTTCGAACCTCAATACTTTAAAAAATGAAATCGCAATTTTATTCATTTTATTAATATTTAAATTAAAACTTGTATATTGTTTCGTTATTTTAGAAATTTTTACATTGCGCACCAAACTCTTCTTTTTCGATTTTTGGCCCTCGACCTAAAAAGTTTGCCCATCCATGATCTAGTTGATTATTTTTTAAATCTCAGTAATCGTTCATTTTATTATGAATAACATAAACAAAATGTTTTTACATAAAATTATAATAATTATATATTCTATAAATTAAATAATGTTTTTTATTAATTAAAAAAACAAGGATGAATTAGTTGCAATAACAGAAGCTGGTGAGCTGCGTTGTAAAAAATTCCAGATATAATTTAGGTAAAAAGTACAGGCATTTAGAATGTCAGTAGTTTTTACCGTGTAATTTTAGGCATTAAAAAAATCTGATATCCCGTAAGTTTAACAATAAAACTTATTGTAAAATCACTGAATCACTGTAATAAAATAAATATTACGGTAAATTTATGGTATAAAATTAAGTTAAAAATTCGATTTTGAATTAAAATAGATTTTACGGATGCGCTGCATTCATTGTGCCAGTACTTTTTATCGTGATATGATTCAGAATTTTCAGAGTAAGACAGCGGACTTCAACTTAATAAATTAGTTTTTCTTAACTTAATAAATTATTTTCCCTCTTGCAACCTAACTTAATAAATTAGTTTCCCTCTAGCAACTTAATAAATTAGTTTTATTCATCCATCCTGTTACCAATTTATATGAACCAATTGATAGCAAACATCTTAATACTGTTTAAAAAATAAACTCAGCTTCTTTCACTAAAAAGAAATGAAAAAACTCTCGCACGTTTTAAAATTGCGCCTGTAAGAAGCAATGAAAATTCCTTAGCGAGTAAAGTTTACCTTGATAAGCATTAATGTCTCTTGAGATAAATTAAAGATAAGTTATGTGCCTATTTTCTGGATAGTGTAGATAAACTTACCTTCTGGTGAATTGCTGATACACATTTTACTGTCGATATTTGTAGTAACTGGAGGTTGGTTTTACAAAAATGAAACACAAAATGAAACTGTCTATCAATTTTATCATTGAAAAATGCAAGATTAGTACAATATCTATAAAATATTTTTAGGAGTTTAAAATACAGTAAACACACATAAAAAATAATAATAAAAAGAAAAACGAAGCATCTTAATAACTGCAATTGGTGGGAGTTGCGTTTAAAGTTAGAGAGTTGGAATTTTTGTTTTTAATGATTGTATACAGAACAAGCGTACAATTTTACACTGTCTATTTCCTGTTTTAAACAACTCTAAACTATCAGATCCCGCTTGCCATTGCAAAATTACAAAAAAACAACAACAATAAACTAAGAGATACATTAAAAAATTTTTATACTTAAAGTAATAGATAGGAAGAAGTGAGCAAACATAATAAAAATAAATTAGCTAAATTCTGTTCTATGATATAATAACATTGCCCGAATTCTTTTGTTGCCTCCTGTGATGATTTAATGATCCGATTATTGTGTATTGACATGCAATTTCATTGGCTGCAAGAAATATTTTTGTCTATGATAAAGAAGCATACTTTTTCTGGAATTATGCAATTTGAAAATAGTTTAAATAGTTATTTTTTCAAGAACGCAGTGGATAATTTGATTCCATTAATGTTTGTTTATTTTTCTTTATATCTTCGTCACTTTCCGAGCCATTCAAAATTATTTAACACAGAATTATAAACATCCAAACAAAATTTGTTAAATATAATTTTGTAAGATTATTTATTACTTTATGTAACTTATTTAAAGAAGAAAGGAAACGGAATTATAGGAATTAAATATTTTTACATTCTTTTAAGGTAGGAAATTTAAATAAACGAAATCTGAAGTTTGAGTTGAATCGGTCAAACTATTATTGAGTAATAAAATATCAAAAGCAAATAGATTCAAACTTAATTTTTTAATTAAAATTTCATTTATTTACAAAATAACGTCCAGTACATTTCTTGTCCAAGAAATTTCCATAATACATTAAACGATGACACAGGGGTAAAAACTTTTTATTTTAACGAACTTTATTCAATGACATTATTATTCTATTTTTTATCGAATTGTATAAGTTTAAAAACGTTATATATAACAGGGGGTCACTTAAATATTACAGCCAGCTTCTGGGGTGTTATAGTACATCATCAGGGGTAAAACTGCATAGATATTTTCATGTTTGCAACTGCAATTCATGTTTTCAAGTGTCGTCGTATGTGACTAAAGGCGCTTGTATATTATTTTCTGTTCCCAACTTCCCCAGAAATTTATCGCAACAATTATGCTACCCCCTGTTATATATAAGGTTTTTAAACTTGTATTTTTTGACAAAAATAAACTTAAAATATCATTTAAAGAAAAACCCGTAACTTGAAAAACTTGAAGAGAAAAACTGATTGCAGATTTGAAATCAGGGATACGAAAGTAAGATATGTTTAAAAATCTCATGCAAACAGGGAAAAAATTATTCCACGGTGTAAGTTAGGAACATTTTCTTCTTAATAACTTTTTTGCATATTTTATTTTCATTACATTTAATCTTTAACAAAATATTTATTTGCAGTTTAAGTATTCTTCTGCCTGTGATAAATTGCTGATGATCATTGCCTGTATCATAGCTATAGCTTCTGGTTGCTCAATGCCAGGAATTATGATTATATTTGGAAAAGTCATCCAGAAAATGATAACCTACGACATGACTGTTAACAATGTTTCAGCTTCCAATATGTATGTTTAAAGTAAAACTATTTATTTTATTGTTTAATTAAAAAATTTTACTTGATACTGTTTGTGAGAATACATAAATATATCAATATAATTAATTAATATTACTTTAGATTTATAAAAAGTCTAGAGGATGTGAATATGAAGCGAAATTCAATTTCTTTTTATAAAATGATTAATTTATGCTGGATTTTATTTGTTTCCCTCTAACGTAAAGATTAAAAAATACTGACACTTGAAAAATAAATCTATGTAACAAAAATCTATTGACAGTTGTTTCATACACTGTAAAAATGTTTGGTGTGGTAGATGAATTAAATTCATTTTTAAGCGCAGAACTGTGGTTATCGTGCAAAAAGATATCTAAATTTGATAAAATATTAATTACTGGAAATAATTGTTTGGATAATATATTTCAAAAAATGTGCTTGCTTTTTAAGCAAAGTGTTTTTGCAATGAAGCCACAAATTGATTCTAATGACCATGGAACTACTGCGTTTTCAGTAAATCAGGATTCGCCAAGTGGGCCCACTTTGAAAAACCAGCCCGGGTTTTATTGGGTGGGCCCACCTTGAAAAAACCTACTTGGTTTTTTTTTTCACTAAGTGTTTTTTTTAAAATTTGGTCGAAAAAGAATTATTGGGTTGCTCGGAAAGTAATTTCGTTTTTCCGACAGAGGATTTAATTGTATTTTTTCAAACCCAATTTCACACTTAAGCCGCATTTTCAATATATGTTTTGAGAACTGATATATCAAGTCTTGTGTGTGAAAAAGTTCAATTAATTATGCGCAGTAGGTTTTGGTTGGTGTCCTTTTAAATATGGAGAGCAGCAAGCAGCATTTTCGTCATATTTTACTTTTTTACAATAGAGGAGGTAAAAATGCTGTTCATGGCAGAAAGAAATTAATCGTTGTGCATGGAGAATTTGTGTTGACAGTACGCCAGTGCCAGAACTGGGTTGCAAAATTTCGAAATCAATTTTGATCCCCGAGTATTTTCAATAAAACCCGGGCGGGTTGGGTTTTTTCAAACCCTGTAGTAAATAAGCAAGCGAAAAATAATTAAATAAATCAAATGTGAAATTAAAAAAGTAATAAAAAAATTACAGTGAATACACAATTTTTAGATTATATAAGAGCAATCCCCCACCCCAATTTTTTTAAATGTTTAATTTTTTGTAATTTTAATATGCATATTTTTCTAAAGCAATTATCTCTGTAAGCAATTTTATAAAATTGCTAGTTTAAAAAAAAAAAAAAGAATTAACACGTTACTTTAGGACTGCAATCGTATCACAATTTTTTATGCATTTTTTAAATTCGAATTTTGGGATTGTTTTTCCTTTTATCGATTGAAGCCATCAAAATAAATCAGAAAGTTACAATTGCTAAGCAAACATCAAATGTGATTGAAAATAAAGAACAGATACTTTCATACAGAGAGACATAGGTTCGTTTCAGTGTTATGATGATGGACGTTCTACACAGCCGAAACGCAGAATGAATAAAGAAAACGCAGAGATGCATTCAAAATTGCAAACAAATTAAAACAAGGAAAATGGCGCACTGATTAAAACTTTAGGGAACCAAATCGAACATGGCTTTCGGGTGCCACTAAATTTTGCCTACCTAAAGTGTTGCCAGCCTATCAACACTTAATCCTAAGATGCTATTAATCCCAATAAAAGTAAATTAATTTGCAAGCATCGTTAACCAATTTTAGATATCACTATCCGTTAAGAGGTATAGTATGCCTTTTCAATAAAAATATGCTGACTAACTTTATTTCGAATAAATATTTAGTATTCTTTGTATCAATGTTTTCATTCTACTTAAATCCGATGCATGAGTTACTAAACTTATTTTTACATCGCTGGTAATAAAACTTTCCAACTGTTTATCCATTCTACAAAAATTGAATGTATAGAGTTGAATATATCCCATAGTTATTCTTTCTATATGAAATTAATGTGGTATGCATACAATATTATTGGATCATACGTACTCTAGATAATTACTGTGTAGGTAACACATTGCCAATGAAAAAATCGAATCTTTTTCTAAGCTTTAGTAAAATCAAGTAGACTACTGTTAATATTTAGGGAGCTATTGAAAACTTTAACATATTGTTGACATAAGGTTAGTAACTTCATTTTACTTTCTCAATGTTCCTAATTAAATAATTTTTAATTTTTCAGGACTAGAGAAGATTTTTTAGAAAGTGCAACAATGCTGTGTATTTATAATGCAGCTTTTGGAGGAGTAATGTTGATTTGCAATTACATATTTGTATGCTTCTTTAACACGGCAGCAGCTAGTCAAGCATTCAGAATCCGCTGTTTATTTATGTCTTCAGTGTTGAAACAGGACATCGGATGGTATGATACGCATGAAACTGGAGATTTCGCTAGCCGTATAACTGGGTAAGATATACAAAACTATGTTAAATGATGAATTTTTTACTTAATGATGTTTAAGTTAAATCTTAAATCGCAAAGCAGATGGAATTATCAATTTTTTCCAACTTTCAAATCTTTTAACATTTTGATTTAAAAAAAAAACATGCTATGCATACACAATGAGTACTAATTTTTTTTAATTATACATTTGGGAATAATTGTTTTGACTTGTCTACATGTTGCCTACGTGTACAAAAATTTTTGGCAAAGTTACCGCTCTGCATGGTGAAGACATTTCTGGCAAAGAAACCATAATTTTTGTTAATAAAACCGAAATATACGGTATTTAAACCTCTCATTTTGTATTTTTTCCAGTCCTATGATAACCCGAATACTGTTTTTCGCATTACCACAGGAAATTCTGTTTTTCGAAATTACAGTTCTCATTGCCACATATTTGGTAACAAACACTTAACTAAAAAATAAATTTAACCTAATAAATGTTTTTTTTTTGCCATGAAGGTATCATGATAACATTGCGAACTTTTCCAAATTTAATCCCAAATTAGAAAACCATATTTTATTGTTAATTTTACCAAAATCATTATTAAAGCGCATCAATAGAAATGACCATGCTTTTTGTAGTTTTTATAGAGCCACAAAAACCATAAATTTCACCATATTTTGGTAGTTTTGACTAAAGTTTTTTTCTCAGTGTACTATAAAACGCCCTTCTGTTCCATCAAACAGCTTATTAAGAGGACCTTTAAGACCTGTGCTCACAGAGAACTTATCGACCTTAGTTCTACTAAGTCTTGGAGGGCTACCATCCTAAATCTGCGAAATGGCCCAAGATGAAGAGCAGTGGCTGAATTCTGCCAGCCCTGCACCGGTCATGACTGTCTGCGGAAACATCTGTCTAGATTTGGTATCGTTCCTTCCCCGGTATGCACTCTTTGCAGTTCTGGTGAGGACATGGTCTCCATGCACCTTCTCCGCTGCTCTGCACTTTGCAGGAATTCTATCACTGAACACTATTGGGAAGCTAGAAACATGTTGTGATTAATAGACTCTGTTGCAGCATCTTTTGTTTTTGTTCTTATTTTTAGATGTTTATGTGTGCTGTTACTTTCTATAATCTTCCATTGGAAATAAAAAACTATAAAACTGAACAGAATTTTAATATTAAGAAGTTATGCACTGTATAAAATTGCCTATTGGATATGCAATTGAAAATTTTAATGCTTTAAAATTAAATTTAAATATCCCAAATCTTTATACTTCACTTTATACTCTTAGTTTAAGAAATATAACTCCCAATTTCCTTTCACGGAATGTGCTTTTTGTTTTTTTTAATTAAAATTTTACTACATTAAATTAATTGAGTAGAATTAATGTATTTTTAATTTATTTTCAGGGATTTAACCAGAATACAAGATGGCATGGGGGAAAAAGTCGGCATATGCCTCAGCTTTTTATCTTCTACCTTTTTATGTGTTGGCGTAGGTCTATATTATGGATGGAAGCTTGGATTGGTAATTCTTGCCATAACACCTGTAACAGCAATAGCTATGGCTGTCATGGCTAAGGTAAGTGAGAACTGCTTTTCGCCTAGATTAATATTGTCTTTTGTACTGGTTATTAAATAAAATCTGCTTCTAATATTGTTCCATAGGCTGTAAAAAATTCCAGAAGAAGTTACGGTAAAAAGTACTGGAACCCGGATTGCAGCATGCGTAAAATCCGTTTTACCGTAATTTTATTGCAGTAATACTTATTTAAGTGGACGCCCGGTAGCTGAGCGATAGCGCTTCGCCCTGTCGTGCCACAGGTCCCTAGTTCGATCCTCGGGCCGGGCAAGGTTGACTCAGCCTTTCATCCCTTCAGTGGGTCGATAAATGAGTACCAAGCATGCTTGGAAACTAAACACTGGGGGTTCCGCGTTCGGCTGACCACCTGACCGGAACATCTGCTCCTGCACCCCAGAGCCCAAGGTCAAAAAAACTGAGATGGGCACAGTAGGCCTTGGCCCTCTATGGGCTGTCGCGCCGCTGAGTTTAGTTTAGTTTACTTATTTAAGTGCAGTGATTGTACAGTAAATATTACCGTAAAAATTACGGGATATCAGATTTTTGTCGCGTAAAATTTTACCGTAAAATGTACTGGCACCCTGAATGCCTGAATGCACTTTCTACCGTAATTCTATCCGAAATTTTTTTGCAGTGTATTAGTTTAACAACATAGCTTTTTCTACACTGTTTCGTATAAAAGTTTGAAAAAGTATCCTTCAAAAAATTTGACTTTAATTTAATGGTGACGAACAAATTTTTTAAAAGAAAAACTGTATAAAATAAAGAAGGAAGTGAAGAAGAACTAGATTAGAACATAACACCAATTAAATTTTTATTTAGGCTATTGTATGTGAGTACAATATTAATTATAAGCAGGAAATGAAATAATGTCTTATAGTAAAAATATTACTATTCTTAGATACAAGCAAACGTTTCTAGAGAAGAAATGCAGGCCTATGGTGCAGCAGGTGCGGTGGCAGAAGAAGTATTATCATCTATTCGAACAGTTTCTGCGTTTGGAGGAGAGATCAAAGAAATTCAGAGGTATTAAAATTTCAAATGCAACTTTTTTATAAACTTAATAAACACGAAAATTAAATCAAAAATTAAAAATGGAATTTTTTTTAAGAACGCATATTTTTCTTGTTTTTNGCAGCAGGTGCGGTGGCCGAAGAAGTATTATCATCTATTCGAACAGTTTCTGCGTTTGGAGGAGAGATCAAAGAAATTCAGAGGTATGAAAATTTCAAATGCAACTTTTTTATAAACTTAATATTCAACACAAATACCATTTAAACACGAAAATTAAATCAAAATTTAAAAGTGGAATTTTTTTTAAGAACGCATATTTTTCTTGTTTTTATTATATTTTTATTTCCATGTTAAAAATACTTATACTTTATAAGATAAAAGTATGATTTATATAAATTAAAAATTAAATAATTCATAAAAAATTAAATTTTAATAATTTATAAAAATTAAATTTTAATAATTTATAAAAATTAAAATGTCAATAATTTATAAAAATTAAAATATAAATAATTTATAGAAATTAATATTCAAATAATTTATAAAATTAAAAAATATTTATAATTTATATTTAAATTATGCTTTTGCCTTTGTTTAAAAAAGGTGTTATGCATCAAAAGTCAACTGAAATTTTTCTTTCAAATTTATTATACTTCAAAATGTAACTACCAAGTTTAATTAATAGAATTTGTAATATTTCAAATTGCTAATATAATTTTGTATTTCATATACTTTTCCCAGGTATGAAAACCGCTTACTTCCTGCTATGCGAAAAGGTATCAAAAGAGGACTGTGGACTGCTCTGGGAGCAAGCATAACTTGGTTTTCAATATTTGCAGGATATGCTCTTGCTTTTTGGTATGGCGTTCAGCTTATTATTGAAGGTTATGGTCAAGTAGACCCCGAATATGATGGAGGAGTTTTAATTATTGTTGAGTAACTTTAATTTTCCTTTATTCAAAAATCATGAATAAATAATTTATTTTACATTTACTTATTGATTTTGTTTTAGAAATGGTCTACTTACAAAAGTTTATTTCTTTAATAGGTATTTTTCAATGTTATGTCGGCGTCGATGTTTATTGGACAAACATCTCCATATTTTGAAGCGTTTGCTCTAGCGAAAGGTGCTGCAGCTAAAATATTTCACATTATTGAAAGGGTATGTATTATTTATGTAAACTGAACTCAAACTATTGACTTTACAAGTCTGTTTGTGTATCATTTCACAATTTTTATTATTCATCTAGAGGTTATGATGTTTTTACCCAACACCAAATCATTAAAAGTACAGTGTAAAACTGAGGAGTAATACTTATCGGAAAAAGATGTTGAAAAACTCCAATAATTACACTCTGTTATTTTAAGTTAATACAGAATCAAGCGTCCGTGCTTAATTTAAAGGATGTAGTTCAAACTAAGCTCTTAAATAAGTTTTATAATATTTAATTTCTCTTTTCTGCTTCGGTTTTTGTAAACTTTGTTCGAATTCCTATTGATATTCGCCCAGTGTTGCGCGTGTGTTTGATAAACAAATTTATTGTAAGAAATATTGCATATATGTTTCCTAAAATAATGATTCTTGCTTTATATGGTAACTTAAAAATAATTTTATAGACGCTTATGCGTATCTTATCCTACTATAATTATAAAATTTAGTGTTACTGAATAATAAACATGGTAGTGGTTACTTTACACCAAATAGTTTAAAAGAATTTTCTACGTATTTAATTACACCTGGAACTATTCTTGATTCTTGGTGTAGTTAGTTGAGACCTAAATAGAACAGCATTTTAGAGTAAAGTAGTTGCCACTTTTATTGCGTTCAGATACAGGTAATTTTTTTACTGCTTATATTATTTAAAATCTTGAATATTTTGTAAAATATTGTTGGAGTTTTGTGAATTTCAGTCATTTTTGCATATGTCTATATTTTTTTAGAAACTCCTTTCATATTACAGTTCATGCAATACTTATGATAACATTTCGTGACAGCAATCAACTTTTGATAACTTGTTTATAAAATTAATAACTCAACTTGACTCAAATCTAATAACAAATTGATAGCTTTAACTACATTAAAATGCCGACCGGCATGTGTAGGAGTCAGGGAACTGGCCTTGCATCAGAAAGTTTCTGGGTTCGAAGCCCAGACAAGGCCATGGGTGCTATTTCATTCTCTGAACTATTTGTCCTTAATGTAGGAGCAACGTTAGCCCACCTAATATGTTGCCCTGGAAAAGGGGCCAACAAATCTGCCCTTCAGATGTCTGTATGACATAGGTCATTCCATAATTAAAAAAGAAATTCTTATGGAAAAAAAACTTATACTATTTATCAATTATTTTCTACAATTACATGAAAATGCAAATTCCAATTAAATGTATCTTTTTCAATAAAATATTAAAAAATTGCTTTTCAGAAACCAGTTATTGATAGCAGCTCTGAGGAAGGATTAAGACCAGGATCTTTGAGAGGTGTCATAACTCTTAGGGATGTAAACTTCAATTATCCAGCTAGGAAAGATGTGGCAGTATGTTAATTATGAAAACAATTAATCCAAAATTTTATAAAAATGAGCATAAAGTTCTTTTTACTCATATCTGATATAATTGCATTTATTGTTTTTAGGTATTAAAAAATATGTCACTGGATGTTGCTCCGGGAGAGACTGTAGCACTAGTTGGATCAAGTGGATGCGGAAAAAGCACCATCATTCAACTTGTTCTAAGATTTTACGATACTGATTCAGGAAGTGTAAGTTTCGTTAGTATAAAAATAGGTATTTATTTCAAATTATTTTTTTCCTTACGTGAATTTTTATTTGATTTTAGATTACCACCTTATTTAAATTCAATACTATGTTAAAGTCATAAAACCGCAATCAGTATCAAATTTTTAAAAAAAATATTAAAAAAAATTATAAACTGCGTTCTTCAAATAGAGGAGACAATATTCTATTTTTATCACGTCTAAAATAATAATAAAATGCAGGAGACTACATCTCGTTTGAAAGACGCGGAGAGATTTTTCGGTAGTGACAGAAGTTTATTATATTTATGACACGCTCATCGTTTTTTTTTTTNCATCCAGTGTTTTTTTTTTTTTTTTTTTGAAGTGTGACTAAAAAAGAAATCTTTCCTTCCCTTTAAAGTCGTTGTTTAAAATTGAATTTGCCAAAGCTTTATAAAATATATTTTGTCTATTATGTTTTTTTGACAGTAGTTTCTTTTCTGTAGGCAGATAACTTACACCAGCCGTTTTTTCAGCAGTGAAACACTAAATTATCGACTTTATTTGGGTGGAGCCCCGAGACTAAGTTAATATATTTCATCTGCGATTTCGAGCAGATTAACGAATGAGTAATAATTGTTTTAAAAATATGCAATAATCTAAAGTTCATTTATTATTTCATTAATATACAGTGAATTAATGGAGAATGGAAACATTATATTGGTTATCGGAATGAAAATATCATCATATCGGTTTAGTTAGGTTAGTCTTAATGTTGAGTTTTATGTCAGGTTGAATTCATAGTTGAATTCATTTGAATTCCTATGTCTAGAGTGGAGTCTAGATTAGATTTTACTATATTCATGAACTGAAAACGACTGAGCTAAACTATGGTTTCCGAGAAAATAAAACTGAAAAAGGGAAGAAAATCTATGCTGAGAATGATTATCCGAACATATTTAGTTGAATTTTATTATTTTTATTCGTTGCGAAAAACTAATAAATTTTTTTTTATTAATGCAAATCCTTAGATTCTTTTTGTTAAAGGTCACTGGAAAAAATTTATATCGTTATTTTTTTTTATTTATATATTTCAGATGAAACTTTTATTTGTTTTAACTTAATACTAGGAAGCTTCGCCCCCTACTCGCTGGCGCTCACCAACCCCCGGAACTGCTTTCGCAGTTCATTTCAGATTGCTTCGCAATCCAATGCTCGCTATGCTCGCTCATTGGATTCGTTCTTAACGTCTAGCTTTTGTATACTTTTTTGAATACTGAAGTTCCGAAAACTTTTCACTGTAGAAAATTCTAAACCTGTACATTTCAATATTAATTTGAAATTGCAATTGTTAATTTGGGCATTTGGCGATACAACACTTATAGAATTGAAGGATTTGTTACGTCAAGCGCTCAGGTATCATAATTTTGATCTAGTTGCGCTTCTATGTCATTTTGATTTATGTTGCTAAGTTAACTTTCAAAAAATTTTATGGCTGGCAACAGCATTTTTACTTTTTAAGTTGCTTATTTTCATTTATTTTAGAATTCGTTCTTTTTTTAGCGAAATGTTTTTTAACCTAACCGAATTCTTTGCCGACTGTTATCTCTATAAATGAAGAAAATATAGTAAATATTTAAGTGTTATGAAAAGAATCTTATTTAGTTGTACAAAGTACTTCGGAAAATCGCTTTCGACAAAATACTAAAATAGAGATCTACTACTCACTTCTGCCTATCTTAATAGTATGAGATTGCCGCAGCTGAATTGAACAACCTGATAATGCTCACTCTGGTTATTGTTTCCGTTTTTAAAAGCGCTATATGTTGAGTCACCCCACTAGATTTGCCATGTAACATTTTTAGCAGCAATCATTGGTCGATTTTCTAACGTTCCCATTCGGGGAGTTGTAATGAGGCCTTTTTTTGGTGTCGTGTAAGAGAAATATATATATAGATATCACTTGTTTTTGTTATCACATCAAATTTACATAACAGTTTTTCAAAAGGTGATAAAATTTATCTTCTGAAAAAGAAATACATTATTTATTTATCATAAAATATTCTTTCCTTGTTAACTTTGCATTGAAATTACTATTTTTCGAAAAAAACATTTCGGTTACATTTTATTATTTACTAGTTGAATATCTGCGCTTCGCTCGGCGTGTAGAAAAAGAAAATAATCAATAAATAAGTATTAAACAATACTTCAACAATCAGTATTAAACAACATGCCTAAAACTGAAAGACCAAAACAATTAAATAAGCTATTCTAATTTTTTTAATATACTTATTATTATTATTTGTTGCCCTTTACGGAGATTTCATGTTATTATACGAAGCAAAATGGGTTCTTAGTACTTCATCGCATTAAAATAAAGATCAACTGAATTTGGTATCATTTTCCTTAATGGTACTGCTATTGACCTGCCTACGATTGACAAAATTTACCAGAATCAAGGAGTTTTATCGGTTACTTACCCTGAATTCTAACATTATAACTCTTCCAAACGCTCGTTTACACCCTAGATTCTTGGCGTTAACAACTAAAAAAAAGCATTCAAATTTCATTTCTCAAAATAAAAAAAATAAAAAAACATTCTTTAAATGGTGTAAATGTTAGGAAATTTAATAAAATAATTTAAAAAATCTTTTTTTTCTAAAATTTAAAACTATTAGATATGTTTAAATTATTTTTTTTAAAATACAGAGTTATTTCTATTGAGTTTGATGATAAACTTAAGAGCTGAACTTAACCTCAGGGTAAATTCTGCAGACTTCTCTTACCATTCAAGCTGTTCCGTATCAGCAATCCAGCAACATAGTGAATAACTTGACATAATGAAAAAAAATAATTTAATATTAACGAATTTTAAACAGTTTTTTAAATTAAATTGAGCTATATGAATCTAACACTGATGTTATCTTTAAAATATATGGCTTTTGCTAAATCAATGAGAAATTCAAACGCCTCTTTAGAACAATCTAACTGAAATATTGACTTTAAAACAATCTAGCTGAAACAATTTAAAGAATATTATGATCAGGGACCAAAACTATCTCTTGATGCTCCTGTCCACGTTTGAGGACGCTAGTGCAAATTGTTCTGGAGTTATAAGGGAGACGCACAAACTATTCATTTTATTAATGAAAATTATATTCAATTTTAAGATGATTGATTTTTTTTAGGTTGAGCTTGATGGCACAGATGTCAAAGATTTGAACGTTGGTTGGTTAAGAGACCATATAGGTCTCGTTGGGCAAGAGCCTGTACTATTTTCAACAACAATTTTAGAAAATATTAAATATGGTAAACTAGACGCAACACAAGAAGAAATTGAGACTGCTGCTAAAATTGCTAATGCGCATAACTTCATTGATGCCTTACCATTAGTAAGTCCTAAGACATTTACTCGTCTCAATTCAGCGTTTCGTTTAATCTATATATGTTCTCATATGTAATTATTTTTAAATAGAAATACAATACTCTTGTGGGAGAACGTGGAACTCAGCTGAGTGGCGGTCAGAAACAGAGAATTGCTATTGCACGTGCCTTAATTAAAAATCCTAAAATATTATTATTAGATGAAGCAACTTCAGCGTTGGATACTGAAAGTGAAGCTGTAGTTCAAGCAGCTCTAGATCAGGTAATAGATAAAGAATTATTTATTGATAGGAAAATTTTATATGATTCTTTAAGTGCAAAAGCACAATTTCTCTAGTTCATTTACTAATAACTTTTAATCGCAGGCGTAAACAACCTATATAGGTATGGACAATAATGTCCTCTCCTTGTCATGATTGAAAATTCTAAAATATTAAACTGGGTAAAGCTTCTTTAGGTTCGTATAATGAAATTAAATAAGTATTTAAAACTGTTTTATTTCGGAAATAAAGTTGATCTTTACGTTAATATTTAATGATTAGAAATTTCAACTCTGCACTATCAATCATGTCGAATATCTATTTGGGTATACTATAGCCTACTTCACAGATCGTGTTATTCCTACTAAATTTAACTAGTAAACAGCATTTTCTGCGAACCTGATTTCTAGCAACAAGTAAAAGCATAAAGTGTCTTGTTATAAGTCGCTACTCTCCAGGTTGGAATTGTATTAGTCTAGTTCCTTTGGAAATAATTTATGCTGTTGTTTTACCGAAGTTTATGAATTTAGTAAGCATATTTAAAACTCAGTTTATTAATTAAGCTAAAAGGTAAATGTTATTCCTAGTAAGTGGAAGTAGTTGTGCTTTTTTCATATTATACCCAATTAAATCATAGCACTATTAATTTAGTCGTTTGTATCAAATTAAACCCATTGTTGCCATTTAGTTATGGTAGAATTATCTGCCCACTTTGTAGAATTCGACGCTCTTTAATGTATCTATTTTTGAACGCTCAACTTTTTTACAAAAAATTATTTTAAGTGGTTAAAGTTAATGCGCATAATTTTTCTTGAGTCCGAAAATTTCACTTCATTTCTTATGCTAAAATATACTTTTAATCCTCTTCATTTAATTTTTACAAATATATTGATGATGGATATTTAATTTATTTCAGATTATCTTTCGGTACATATAAAGAACAAGGCCGCCACCCAATCACAATATGAGATATAAAGCGTATTTTATATATTTTTTTCTGACAAAATTATGACAATACAATTCTGCAATTAATAGTGTTTGATAGGTAGTTAAATAGTATCCATTTTCTTATTTTTAGTTTTTTAACTAGCATCGTTGTTTTTATCCAATTAGTGTAAAAGCCTTAGAGCCATCTTAATAGGTTTTCATCAATTTAGACTGCAATTAAATTAAATTTTAAAAAATTAAGAAAGTCTAGTTTTATATTACTTACTCAAAACAACAAGTCGCATTATTTTATTGCTTTAAAGTTTTGAGAAAAAATTCATAGAATTTCTAAAATTATCAAGTTCTACTTCTTTTATTTTAATAAAACAACTCCGTTATTCCCTACTTATTTAAAAGGTATTATGCTGTCCAATAATACTATATATTTATTCAAAAGCTTGTTACGTACGAAAAAGTATAAATGAAACAAACATTAATAATTTAAATAACCTAAAATCCAGGATACTGAGGGTAGAAACCTTTTAATCAAAATTTAAAAAGTTTAAGAAATGTTGTAATAAAAAATGTAAAACTTGTCCTTTGGCTGATAGTTCTCAAATTGACAGTCATTCTAATGTATTTTTTTGTAAAAGTATTAATATTATTTATTTAATTCAGTGCAATTGTTGTAATTTGTGTTATGTTGGTCAGACAGGTCTTGAATTTCATAAGCGGATTAATTCCCACAGATCAGCTATAAAAAATTTTAATAATAGTAATTGTTCCACGGATTATGAAATTTTACATTTTCAATTTCATGATTTTAATAATGTTACTCTTTTTATTTTGGATTTTATGGAAAATTTAGATAAAAGACTTGATTTAGAAAATATTTACATTGGTAGTCTTAAGACTCTTTTTCCTTATGGATTAAATAGTAAATTTAATGGGGAAGGTACTGTTAATACTGAAGATTTTTGTATTTATAATAAATTAAAAGTTTTTGATTTTCCTGGTGTTTGTGATTCAAAATTTAGAAGTAAAAGGGGAGGTGGAAAAGGTAAGGGTAAATTTATTGAGTTTGATGAGTTTTCGAATTTTTGTAACTTACCTGTTAATTTGAATAATATTTTCACTATTAGGAAATATATTTTTGGTTTTAAAAATAAAGTTTTAAAAAATTTCCTTATTAAATTTGGTTCTAAAATTAAATTTGATACTGAACTTGTTAAATTTATAGTTTTGGATTTAATTAAATCAAAAATTGGTGTTAATAAAACTGATTTGCTTTTTAATAATGTTTCTAAAGTCGAAAGGGTTTTTTGTACGATTAATTTTCATGATAAGAATTTTGAAAATGCTAAGTTACCACAGATTATTCATGGTCTTTCTGATTTCTTTCCTTTAGAACAAATTAGGGTTTCTGCTGCTTTTAAATATTCTTCTACACTTAGGAAAAAGGTGTGTAATTATAATTTTTTAAGTCGAAATCTTAATTGTATTTCTAAATTTGATTGTTATTGTAATGAGGAGGGTTTTTCAAAATTTATTATCCAGGATACTGAGGGTAGAAACCTTTTAATCAAAATAATTATCGGCATTAGGTAAATACTCTACTTTTTTGAAGAAAAAAAACATATAGAATTTGAAAATTATCAACCGCTATATATCCTAGAGATGAAAGTATTTTTCAATTTTTCTAATTATATATAATAGGTGAGTAATACTCTATATTACAAAGTCTATTAAGAACCACAAACATCGAGAAAACTATAATATATTCTTAAAAATCTTAGACAGAGAGAATGGAGGACTCTTAATCAAAATAATTAACCGCATGCTTACATTTGATTGCTCTACATTTTGAATGCTCTACATTTTTGAAAAAAAAGGAAAGCCATAAAGTTTCTGAAAATTATCAACAGCTATTTCTCCTAATTAAAACAACGACATTAATTATTATTTTTTCTAAATATGCGCTGCTGACGAATGATAACTCAATATTTAAAAAATTGATTAGAGTTTCAAAACGACGGGGAAACGAAAAAAATTTATAAATTTAACTTAAAATCCAAGATGGCAAGGGAAGAGGTCTTATAAATGGAAATCGAAATATCTCTGACTCTTTTTTTTACTTCAAATTATTTGTTTATTAATTTTTTCTTAGGGAAACTGCTATCAAATGTACTATCTAAAACGGTAGTAACTGTCAACGAAACGTCCTTTTTTTCTAATAGATAAGAGAGTAATTGTTTTCCTGTATATTCTCGCGTGCAGTCCCACACATTTATCATTTCCATGGTTTGACATGTTTTTTACGGAAGGGAAGAGTGCTTAAGATATGAATGGCCTTGCAGAAATGAATGAAGAAGATAAACATATTTGTCATTTATATCATTTCTTTATTTTTGTTTAAAAATATACAGATAATAAAAAAGTAATTGCACTGTATTTTGTCAAGTGTATATTTTTTTATCTATTTTATTTCGCTGCTTGTGGACTTTGGTCTTTTATTATCATTATTTTCTTAATTCCCTCCATTAAAATGAATTACAAACTTTCTCTTTTTAATACTTACAGGCATTCTTAAATATTTTGTAGAAAAATAGCAAGAAATGTGCATTATTTACAAAGAAAGTTCCATTTGAATTGATAGTTTATCTCAATATTTGTTTAATTTATTTTTCGTGTAAATATTTTATTGCATTATTGATTATTTTGAATGTAATTTTATTTGGAAAGGAATTCATTGATTTGTTTTGTTGATGTATATTAAGGAAAATTGATAACGGTCCACATTTTACTATTTATTATCAT
The DNA here is from genome assembly GCF_043381705.1 of Parasteatoda tepidariorum. Classification (NCBI taxonomy): domain Eukaryota; kingdom Metazoa; phylum Arthropoda; class Arachnida; order Araneae; family Theridiidae; genus Parasteatoda; species Parasteatoda tepidariorum. The sequence goes on from NC_092205.1 coordinate 54,076,907, forward strand.
AGTTCAACCTGATTTAATCTTATCACAAGTTCATTTTTAAGTTCCTTAAAAATTAATTGTCTTTTACATAAAATTCAATAAAAATATAATGCAAAAAAACAATAAAACTATGACTCAAAGTTTTTAATAATGTTAGAAAGGCATTAATATTATTATATCCATTATATTAATTTCATTACGATAATGAAAATCATTATTTAACATTTCCTGGTATTTCCACTTTTATTCATCATAAAAACTGACTAGAGAAAAAAATATGGAAACAATATTGAGAAATTAAGCAAAAGTTTTAGATTTTTTTTCATTAAATGCATGGACGATAGTCGTGAAATAACTTTTTGTAAACTAAATGTTTTTTTGCGCTATTATTGCAATGACAACCAAATCAAAGTTTAAAGTTTAGCATCTTTTCACCAACAATTTATTAATAAATCGTTATGATTTTAAAAATAATCATGTATGTGTACTTTTTAAGACTATTAAAATTTAAATTATTTCTGTTTAGCTATTGCAAACATATTATATTTAGAAATTTCGAAAGAATATTTAACAATGTATTAACCTGTAGCAATTCAATAAGTGTATTTGTAAGTCAATCTAATGAATTATTTAAACGATTTTTTCTTTATTTAAATAATTTCCGAGATTAATCAGTTGTTATGTTTTACCAATTTGTCATCAAATTTTGGTGTGTTTTTAGACTGAATTAATAAATGCATAAATATGTTTTTTTATTTACTAGAAATTTGTATATCCATTATTATTATAAATTATGTATCAATATGTAAAAGCATTCCGAAACAGCTCAGAGGGGTGTGGATGTTAATGACAACGTGACCCCTTTTTTTCATGACAGGAGATGATTGTAATAATGTGGCCTGCATAGCTCATATGCCTTCATTTACTTCTCGGACAGGCCCATCGATTTGAAGCTGGATGGGCTTTAAGCCTCTGCTGAGGATTGGATTCCAGTTCTTCACTATGATAGTTCAGTGTCTTAGTATTAATATGCCCAATGTTCAAACCTCAGATATAAGTGTGATTAGCAAAGGAATAATTTATGTGTTAAATATTTTTTTTTATTTATTAGATATTTTCTCAATACAGTAATAAATAAATTAACAAAATTATTTTGAGTAATAATGAAACGTCACGCTGAAAAGCATTAAACGTATTTTGCAACAAAAAAAAGGAAAAATACATTCTGATTTATAATTTCTCATTAATAGGATCCACTAGTTTTTGTGATTTTGCAGCTATTAAGTAAAACTGAATCATGAAGTTTTACCAATTAATTTCATGTCCATAATAATAATTTCATGTCCATTAATTTCATGTCACTAATCGGAATAAAATGCCAAAGGGAAATTACAAACTATCTCAAAACCGGATTATTTGTCATATGACGTGTAAAAGCTTTTCTCGTTATTTATATTGGTTAGTAAAACTTGGATAGCTATAAAATTATAATAAATAAATGAAAATTTTCAAAACCTACTTTATTTATCTTAAATATAACTTTAGCATAAGATTTTGTTTCGAATTACATATATTTGTAAATAACTTCTTTATACAGGCAGTTATCGCTTCATTCTTATTTTTATCAAGTGTTCTTAAAATAAACAGATTACTAGAGACCTTCTGTCAGATTATAAACGTTTCTTTGCATTTGTATATATTCTTCATAAAATACTTTTCAATTTCAGGCTCGCAAAGGTAGAACAACAATTGTTGTTGCACACAGGCTTTCAACGATTAGAACAGCAGATAAAATTGTTGCTTTATCAGAAGGAAATGTAAAAGAGACTGGTACACATGACGAATTAATGAAAAGAAAAGGTCTTTATTATGATTTAGTTGTTACACAGGTAGAAAGATTTCAAATTAATAGACTTTTTACCAATACATAATGCAGGTGTACTCAATTGCTGTGTAAATTTTCTTTTTTAAGACTAGTAATGCAGAAGAGGAAGAAGAAGAGGATGACGATCTACCGCTCATTGAAGACAGAGCCCGTGCTTTAAGTATATCATCAGATACTAGCCTTCAAAGACGTCTTTCTTCGGCCAGCATTCCAAGACCAGGCATGCATCGACAAATATCAAGTGGCATTGATCGCCAAATATCAGTAGTAAGTGGATATGGTCGCCAAATTTCTGCCTACAGTGCTGAAAAAGAAGGATCAGTGGTAAGAAGATAGAAAAAATTTGCTCAATTTCACATGCTTTAAACTTTTATTATCTATGTAATTGAAACTAAAGCTGTGTAGTCGAAATTCGATGACAATTTTTTCGGGATCAGAGTCGAGAACAGTTGCTCGACTTTGATTACAATTAGTTAAAAGTTAGGTTCCGTATTAAAGGTATATCTATTTAGGGGTTTAGCAAAATGAAAAAAAAACTAATATGGTCTAAATTTTTCGAATCAATATAGGAAAAGGTGTTAGTAAAAATAACAAATATATAAAGTTTTATTTATCGATTTATCGATCGATCGAAATTAATATGATACATAGCCTTGTCTTTCTCTTCAGTTTTTTTTTTAAAGTTTCGATAACGTTTTTCTTTAACTTGCTATTTTCGTTTGACATGAAAGCACCGCAATGGGGAAAGTACGTCTTAGCTCAGAACTCCACAAAGAGATGGCAGCACTATTCATTCGTGAGGTCACTTCCCCAATTTAGACATAAATCTGAAGGGGAAGGAAATTTCTTCAAGATCATTGTATACATGTTACTGCTCAGAGACCGACTACAGGACATTTGATTCCACAGATTTTACGAGCACCTGTATCGCATGTACTCGATAGGTCTAAACGGAGTCGAGGATCGAACCCCAGTTCCTCTAGATTGGTTTCCGATTCTCTAACCACATATATACCACGGCCCGTATATTTTTTATTATCAGAATACAAAGAAAATATGGCCTCTACTATAAACACTCCTTTAGAGAACAAAAATATAATAAAATAAAGCTCAACTAATACTCCCCTTGTAGCAGGGCCACAGGTGCGGTGCAACAATAATTCAGATAAATTGTCGCTACTAGACTGGAATAGCCTGGTCGGTGGGGTGCCGGGCACATGTTCAAGAGTTCGTGGGTTCGGTCCCCACCGTTCGGAGACTCCCGGTGTCGTAAATGGTGACTGATGCACGTTAAATCTGTCGAGTCTCAAAGTCCTCCATGTTCCCATAGCAAATCAATACCTCTGGGGTTACTGATCCAGGAGTCTGTCTTCTGGATTGTTTCAAAATTACAAAGCTGCGGCGTTGAAGATTAGTAGTCATAAACTTAAAAATTGTGTCGGCTGTTCAACGGTGGTCATAAAATAAAATAAAACAAATAGTGAATTATGCAGAAATAGCATATTAATTATGCATCACGTACTTGAAGTACCAATAATTGGTAATATTTACTTATTATGAGTCATGAAATGTTCTATAATTTAATAATTTTAGAAAGCTCAGGACGAGGAGGAAGAGGAGAAAGCTGATCCACCCAAAACTAGATTATTACAAGTTTCAGCACCCGAATGGCCTTTTGCTGTCATTGGAGGACTGGCTGCAATGTGCATGGGCTTGCATATGCCTGCTTTTGGTATCATATTTGGATCTATTTTGGGGGTATGCTTACGAATTCATAATTCTGCAATTTTTTATTATTTTTAAAAAAATATGTTCTCTTAAAATAATTTTGTGACTATTTTGTTTGTTGCATACTCGGAGTTATAATTGTTTTTACTGTCCATATACTAATGTATGAAGTTTAAGGGTGTCGATACGGTTTGTGTTCATGAAATCCGTTTGTGAATTTCAAGTTTTTAAATTTTTCGGGTGTAAGCATACGATTAAAATCGTGAACATAAAAATGCACATGAATCTCAGATGTATTTATTTACGTTCCCTAAAAATTTAAATTATTATTAATTATTTAAAATTTTTGATGTTGAGAAAAAACAAAATTTGGAAATCGAAAATCTGTTTCTTTCCTCAATATTCCTTCTCAATCATTTGTCTTCCCATCATATGCTTTTCTTTGTTTTTTCTGTATGGACTTAGACAGGAACCGTTTCCCTACACCCAACACGGCACATCTGCACTGTGTAAAAATTCTGGGGAGAGGTATTTTAAACTAAATTTTCTAATATTACAATAATTTTCCAAAACGATTTTATATTTTGATTGTTCACTGAACTGTTAGAGTTCGTGTGAAGTAGTGTCTGAAAGACTTTAGTGATAGCTGAATACTGTATATAACTGGCTAACCAGTTAACATGAGAGCATTTAGAGAAATTGTAAAGTCTTGATAGCAAGGATGCGTCCAGAGCAGAACAACGCAATATAGTTGATTTTTATTTACAGAACGTGATTGCGACATCTTTTACTCACGTCAGGCAAAGTGCTGACCAAATGTCACAAGACTATTTAATCATCTTTAATTATTTTTTTGCAGTAGTTACGAATTCCTAATAAATCATTGCGTTTGACGCAACGGGGTTTAGCAGATACTTAATGCACACCCACCACGAAAACTTTCACACCATTTGATCCAAGCCATTTGTCCTAGAGAGTTTTTGCCACAAGCAGCAAACATTCAACGATAAATTTCCAGATTGGAATCACCTTCTACCTCCAAAAATTGTAGTGTTGCGCATTGTTGTGTTCTGGACTCATCTTAGCAATTTTCTACATTGGCATTGAATGCTCTCGTGAGATCTGGTTAAAATTACGGGAATCTGCAGTGCACTACTCTTACTTTAATTTATATCTCTGAAAGTTGGCACCTTTAACCACTCTGTACTTCTGACGCATTCATTTTCGTAAGTCTTATTACTTAAGATAGTAGCTTAAACAACAACTATAAAAAAAAATCAAATGTAAAATTTAATGACATTCTGTTACATTTCCTTATCCTATTTTGCAACGTTACGGATGATATAGTATCATACGTTTGAAAAGTTTTTATATAGTTGTTTTTATTTCAGAATTAATATTGTTATACCACAAAGTTTTCTTTAATATTAATTCAGCGTTAGAGACAGCTGTTGATTTGTTGAATTCAGACTTTGTTGCATAGCATTATGAAAGAGCTCTCGTAAAGTAGTGCTTGTAATTATTCGCAAAAATATTTTTTTGACGATTTCAATTTTTCTATAGGTTTTAGCTAAACCACCTGATCAAATTACTGATGAAACTAACTTTTGGTGTCTCATCTTTGTAGTATTAGGAATTACATCTTTTATCTGCACTTTTCTACAGGTAATGAAATAAACTTCATTCTTAATGATACATAGTGTACTGTTATATTTCACTTTTTTATTTTTCAATTACTTTGGTGTTCTAATTTAGAATACCAATAAAAAAAATATTTATTGATTTGGAGATATCAGTGAATATTATAGATATAGGGGAATGATATAGGAGACAATGATATATGAGAATCTTTCTCAGAAATTGTGGTCAAATCTAATATTCATGTACAGTGGATGAAATCTACTATTTTTATTCGTTTAATAATTCTTTTATATGAACTCATTGATTCAACCATATTTAATATACTGAAACTAACCACCTTCGAATGTATCTATAAAACTCGTTATATTAATGGATTACTTAAAATCTAATGGATTGTTAACAATTGTTTCTGATGCAATGAAAAAAATAATACTTTAGCTTTCTTATAGTTATCAAACAAATAAAATTAATTACTCTTTTAATACCAATTGCATCTTTCCTATCATCGTAATAAAAAATTAATTACTCTTATTTAATAACCTTTGATTTAATATCTAATGATGTTAAAGCTGAGAAGCATTTATTATATCTTAAAATCTTCACAGTTAGAATGATAAAATAAACAAGCAAACTAATAAATGTGTTATTGTTGCATAGTTACAAGTTTCCATTTATTTCATATTTTACTTACGGTATGACCCATTTTCAGATGTTTATGTTTTCTGTTGCTGGCGAAAAACTAACTTCAAGGTTAAGAAAAATGGTGTTTGCCAACATAATTACTCAGGTTTGTAATTAATATATATTTACTGTTTAAAGCTAAGATTAAAATTCAATTCCCTTAATACAAAGCATTTTTTTTTAATAGGATATGAGTTTCTTCGACAATTCTAAAAACAGTGTTGGTGCTCTTTGTTCTCGCCTGACTTCAGATGCTTCACAAGTTCAAGGGGTAAGTTTATTTGAATTCATTAACAAAAAATTTTAGAAAAATTATTAATTGAAACGAATATTGTCAGTTGGTTATTTAATTCCATACAAAACTGTATTAAAATTTAAAATAATTTCGGTCCACATCCAATGCAAAATTTTAAAATTACTGTCAAATAAGTTTTTTAAGAATTATAAGTCAATTGCTTAAAAATATAAAATCAAATCAAATCTCAAATGTTTTAATGATAGTTAATGGCTTAGAATTTATTGATAATTTATTAAATAATATTGTTAATTATAATTTATTAAATAGAAATATTAATAACAATTTATAAAATAGAAATATCAATAATAATTTATTGGTTGTTTATTACAATTGTAACAGTAATCACATTTTTCACTAAACATAGTGGACGGTATAGTGCTTAACACATCTTCCAAATAGACAAAGGAAAAATGTAACAAAAAATATATACCATTTAATATTCAAATTGCGTGTGCTTTTAAATATTGATTAGCATAAATTCATTTATTAGATATATTGAAACTTTTAGGCCACCGGTGCAAGAATGTCAACCTTATTTCAAGCTCTTTCAACTTTTGTATTTGGAATAATTCTGGCGATGTGGTATGATGCAAGACTTGGTGGTCTTACATTGGCTTTCATGCCGTTCGTTCTCTTGGGTGCTTATTTTGAAGGAATAGTTGTGTCTGGACAATCAACAAGTGAAAAGGCTGGAACAGAGGCCGCATCAAAGGTGATAATTTTAACAATAAAGTTGCATGAAATATTTAAGTGAAACATTTCACGCGTGTTCCCATTAAGTATAAATATTGTGCGCGATATCTTTTTTGATTCTACGGAAAATACTTTGAAATAGATTTCAACTTGAAAAATTCTAAATAATTATTCTTTTTTTTCTGTAACTTATTTATTGAATAAAATCTGTAACATACTTCTGTAACATACTTATTGAATAGAACTTTTTTTAAATCTCACGTTTGCTAATAGGGCATGTTTTTAACATGTTCGTCGATAGAATCCAGTTTTTGAGGAGGACGAAATTAAATTACATAGTCACAATAGTTCTCTAAATCTTAGACATAAGAAAAAAAATTCTTAAATGTGCTAATTACCAACAAAATTATTATTTATTTTTTTTATCTCTTTCGTGCTTTTAAGTTTAAGCAATTTAAATCGACAGTTCGCAAAAAATTTCGTTATTTGTCAGAAATATTGGGGAATATTTTTATAGATTTTTAATTATTTCGGGAGACATATACTAAAGCCCCACCACCAACGATGCCTATGCATTTTAATAAATTGATTAAGGAAAGTAATTGAATTAAATCGATTGAATAAATTCAAATAATGCTTGAAAGAATAAGTGTATGATACAAGAATAGTTAAACGATATAAATAAATAAATAAACAAATAAAATAAATGAGCAAATCATTGATTATTAGTATAATTGTATATATATACATTTTAATATAAAGGAATGAATGATGGAAAAAACGGCAAGAAAGTCGAAAATTTGAATGAATAATTAGAATGTTTAACTTGAGGGAGACCTTAAAAACGTTACTAAAAAAACAAGTTGATGAAATCTTAAGTGTTAAAAATGAATGAATTAAATTTCCTAAACCAATTAATATGTGGCAAAGCAAACTCTAAATAAAAATCTTTTTTATTTGAGTTATAAACTGAAAGTTTAAGTCTTCTAAAAAGTAAATTAGTGTCACATGGTTTCCTCAAAAAATTTACTAAATTAGTTCCACTTTAAAATGGATATCATACTCACAGAGATTATTCTAAACGCTATACTATTTCTTTTCTAAACTCCTTCTGAATTATTTTGATAAAAAATACATTAATGTTTACTTAAGATAAAATTTTAAATGAAAACCTTAAACCCCGATCATTTGATTTGAAAAAATTTTTAATTAGTGTTATTTTTTATTAATACTTGCCAATCCAAATAGAATTGTACAGATCATGCACAATATGATCAAGGTGTCATAAGTACTAATTCTATATAGATACAAATAAACAAGCAATGTGGCTACAACAAGCTACTTCTACAAATATGCCAAAAGACCCATGAAAAAATATATAGAAAATGTAATGCATTTAATTTAATATTTAAAAAAAAAAATATGCAAATTTTCTTGACAATAAAACATATATAGTGGTTTTGTTTCCTTTATTAAATGCACAAATTTGTAACAGATAAATACTATATACGATTTATAAAAAAATCTTACCATGATTTTGTATTCAAGTTTGGAAAACACTGATCAAATCCATTAATTTAATTATGTGTTTAGAATATGTTGTTTTCTCCATTTATTTTGTTAAATATATTCACGTTTCAAACAATTTACGGAAAATAGTTCAGTTTATATCTTAAAATGCTTGTTTAATTAACAAGCATTTTAAATTATGCATACATTTAGAATACATACATTAATTATACATTTAGAAGCATTACTTGACGCATGTTTATTTTCTTAATATTTAGGTAGCAATAGAAGCAATAGAAAGCATACGCACTGTTGCATCTCTGCATCAAGAAAAAAACTTCTACCACCAATTCTACTCTGCTCTTCTGAAGCCTCTCAAGTTAGTTTATACCATTTATTGCTGTAGTTATAATCTGTAATAGCTATGAAGGCTTTAAATCTTTTTAAGGAGCGTGAAGCAATTATTAATTTTTTAACTCAAGAACAAATTAAACAGATATTTTTACTGAAGCTAATGTAAATTTCTTTCATCAGATGAGGAAAAATCAATACTACATTTTTATGAAAACTTATGAGATTACGTAAGAGAGATTACGTAAAACGTTTGTTAAATAATATGATGCAAATGAAACGGTGTTATTGTAAAATCATAATGGTAAAGATTTTTTAATAAATTTAATGCATCTCTTTTAATACCTAATTTAAATTTTAAATTGAGTTTTTTTATTAATTCTTTTCTAGTTTTTTTTTTTAAAAAAGTCGGAGATTTCTTAAGGGGAGTCGGTGGGGCATATATCAATAATGCTGAAACTGATCTTTTTCGTTGTACCTTTACTAAAAAATTACTTATATCGCCTCGAAATTTTTTGGGGATATTTGATATTATATCAGTTATATACTATTATAATGTTTTAGCTTTAACAGAAGACTTTTTGAGTTATGAACGATTTTTGATCAAAAATTATTAACATTTTAAAAATTAAAAGTTCTTAGTTAATAATTTTTTAATAAAATTTCGACCAAAGATATGTCTTAACTGTTACCACAGTGTAAACATGTATATGCAAGTATTTTCTGAAAAAACTAAAGCAATATCTTGTTTAGATTATTGGTTTTAGCATTATTGGTATTTGCTCTATCCACTCCCCTTAAAGCGGTACAAACATTTAATTTCTGTTAAAGTTAATAAATAAAAAAAATTCTAGGGGTTCCCAATTTATTTTGATCCTTTCACTCTTTTCATTTTAGCTAAAAGGTCACGTCCACTTTCAAAACCTAAAACATAAAGATACTACTATACAAATATTTAATCAGATTTTATTATTTCTTAACACGTTTTAAAAATTCGACAACAATGGCATGAAAAATTTTAATATACCAATCCTTTCATAGTTTCCTTAAACAGACTAGTTCTTGAAATGGAATAACTAAATATTGATAGAATTGCTAGAAGGGAAAAAAGGTATTCATATAGTAGACCAGTGTAGTATTTGTCACATTTCGTTTAACAGGATGCCTGTGTTTGTTTTTTCCTTACTAATTTTCGGTATGCTGCTAATGCTGGCCACTTTCGAATTTCTATTTACTTCTTTGAGTTGTCATCATTTGTAATGCAATTGAGACTTTAGACTCTTAAAGATAAGTTGACACAGAGGGAAACAATGATCCGAAAGCACTTAGAAAGATTTGCAAATTAGAGAACAGTGGTTTACAGTGGTCAGTTTTTAATTAAAGAAATTAATCTTGTAAAACATCATGAACTTTTCCCAATAACAAATTAAATGGGTTATTAATTAAATTGAACTTTTCACCATTTCTTTATCACAGAGATTTCGTGAAAGCATTGCCTAAATTTGCCTTCTGATGATACAAAGGGTTTTGCAGTAGAAATTAAACATAGAATGAAGAACAGAGAACGAAGAATATACTCAATCCTCACTGGTTGGAAACCATTGAAATAATATTCGAATTTCGTACTTTATGCTGTTTTCATCGAAATGTAATCTGGCTTTGACGCAAGAAAAAAAATTGTTGTGGCACAGAACAAATTTTCATGACTTTTAAGAATCATATGTCCTTACCACAGTTTATATATTATTTTTAGATTGTTGTATTTGTCGCATATCGAATTCTTTTCTTTAAACTTATAATACCTAAAAGCAGGGGTCTGTTTGGAAGAAATTTGGGTCCGCTAACGGACCCTTCACAAAATATCTTTTCATAAAAACGGACCCTTCACAAGATATTTTAACTTAGAAATGGACCCTTTACAAAATAATTTATCTTTTAATCGGACCCTTCACAAATTTGTTTATCTTCATTATTGTTTTCTTAATGGAATAAACCCTTCCCAGGAAGGGGGGGGGGAGATAGACAAATGTAAACGAACTAAATTTTGTCTTCAGCAGACGCTTCTTCCTTTATTTGTCCGAAATGAATACTCTGCAGCTACTTAAAAGAAAAATTAATTTGTGAAGGGTCCGTTTATAAGTTAAAATATTTTGTGAAGGGTCCTTTTTTATGAGATGATATTTTGCGAAGGGTCCGTTAACGGACCCAAATTTCTTCTAAACAGACCCCTGAGAACGGATCCTATTTGCCCAAATTCACAAAAGCGAACCCTGGTTGAAAGAATGTGACTTAACGTTCATTTTATATTCACAAATTACTAGTAATTTTTTCACAATTTTACAAAAACGGTCCTTTCACAAAATGTCTGGACAGACCCCTGCTAAAAGTTAATAACAGTTCAGCACGCTTCGAATAATAAGTAAATAAACATAAGTTTATCATTTTCATTATTTTTAGAAATTCGCGAAAGATGGCTCACATAAGAGGACTTATTTATGGCTTTGCCCAAGGACTGAACCCCTTTTCGTATGCTGCTGTCTTGTATTATGGATCAATACTAGTTGCCGATCAAGAGATGAAATATGAGGACCTTTTAAAGTAAGATATTTTCAATACATTCGATTTCAGGAAAATACTGTTGAAGTGATTTAACGAAATAAATTTTGTTAAAGTTAGAAATAAAGTTTAGAGAACTAAAATACTTGTATTCAATCAATTATTACTTCAATATTTAATGCCCATTTATTTATTTATTTAAATATTTATTTATTTGAAAATACTAGGTGTTTATCCACTAAGCCATTAGTTTTCTAGCTTCCCAGTATTTTTGTACAACAGAGTTAAAAGAATACAATGCCTTGCATGTGTTCTTATTTATTTAAATATTATGATAGCCTTAGCTATATATATAAAGAAATATATAGTTTGCACATACTAATATAATCAGCGCATGAATATAATAAGGATCTATTTAAGAATTTCGATTGGATAGTTTCTGGTTCCGACACTGAGGAAGATTGTTGTTCATATATTAGTATGTTTATTTTTTTGCTATTACTTATACTTTATTCACATTCTTTTGATTTATTCATACGTTGCACAAAGTATACCTATTCTTCATTTGGATATTATTTGACTGGTTTTAATTTATTTTCTTATAAAAACAGGGTTCTTGAAGGAGTTTTAATTGGAATGATGATGGTTGGACAGGCTATTGCAATCGCTCCTGACTACAATAAAGCTAAATTGGCCGCTGTGAGAATATTTAAACTTCTTGATATAGTTCCTAGTATAGATCCTCTGTCTCCACAGGGAAAAATTCTGGTATGTCATTTAATAATTTTTTTACTGAAACTCTTGAAATCATATCTTATTTCGAAAAATTTCAGAATGATAACTATCCCATATAACTGAAAAAATTATAACTGGCATTTTTCCATAAATATATAATCAAAACTTATTATTGTTCTGCAAAAAAATAAAACTGTAAATTCGGGTACATCATAATTAACATCATTATACATCATAACGTCATCATACATCATACATCATGGGTACATCACAAATGAGAATTCCAGAGCAATTCATGTCCTGAAGCGTCATCGTGCATCTCAATTTATGTAGACGTGCGTCTCTATTTATGTAAATGTGCATTTTAAATTGTACTTTTAATTATCTTCAATATCTTAAATTATGTTAATTTTACGTATTGCAGTAATTATTGTAAAAAAAATTTATAAAATATAGCTTATCTTAAGTAATTTTAATAATTTGGAGACTAACTTATCAAGCTCAACAAATTGGTCGCCAGATATATCAGATTACGATAGAGCAGCTGAATGCAATTTTGGAGTATAATTACTGAAAAATTTCAAAATACGAAAATTTAAAAAAAATTTAAGTGCCGTTTCAAACTCGTCTGAACTCAAGTTTAATACAGGGGAGGTCCTCTTAGCTGTGTACGTTGATATTTCCAGGCAAAGATTGGTTTATTCTCAAACCTTATAAGGGGCCCTAGATCTTCAAGTTTTAAACTTATGTGCAGAATAATCCTGTTTAAGGATGCAACGTTAAAACTATGTACTTTTTTTCAAGAAAAAGAAAGAAAAGAAAACAGTTTTTTTTTAAAAATAAATACCGTCATTTAATAGCCACATTTTATTAATTTTTTTATGAACAAAAAATATTTTTCGTGTACAAGCATTAAAATTCAGAATTTTTCAATTAACATCTGTTTTTCTTTTTTGGATGAGGGAAAATACGGATTAATTAAAAAATTAGTGAATTAATAAAAAAAATTTATTAATTTGGGGATGACACTTGGAGTACCTTTCTTGTTAGTATATATCCTTTAAAATGTCGGAAGTTAAGTATATAGCAACTCTAGCTTGATGGAACAACTTCAATACAACTCTAAAATCAATAACTATTTTAGTTGTTTTTATCATCTCCATTATAAGAGTTTTAATGCAAATTTCGAAATAATAGTTGAAATGAATTTTATTTAAACGCATTTTTTTTCACTTCTGCAAAAATAAATCATTTCTTTTTATCTCTCATTATTAGATTTAAATGTGTGTTATTATTGGATTTATCTTTATGAATCTTACTATAAATGTTTTGATTATATTTTAAAATCAGAATATTTTTGAGGTTTTTATACCGATAATTGTGGTTTACTAAAAAATTAACGTTTTATAATAAAAAAACATAATTTCCTTAATCTAAAAATTATAGAAACTATGCGCGAAATGATTGTCTCATAAAGCAGTGTGCTTCTAATTCATATAATGTACTCTATAAAAAATTAATGTTTTAGAACAATGTCCGATAAAAAAAATCACATCTATATCAATCTAAAGCATGAATGTATTTTAAACGCCTAAAAGGAAAGATACTCAAAGTTTAACTTAATTATAATGAAATTATTTAGTATTTGCGCTTATATTACGTTGAATTCACCAAAGTAATAGGAAGTTTGTTCATTTTCATAAAAAACATTTATTATTCGTATTCGTGGCTGGGTGGCGCAGTTGGTTTGTCGTCGGCCTTCCGAGCCCAAGTTTGCGGATTCGATCCCCGACCCAGACACCGGATTTTCGGGATGCAGAAAATCCTCAGCGGCCATGTCGTATGATTATGCGGCATGTAAAAGATCCCTATAGTGCCTTATAGGCTCTTGGCATTTCCGGCAAAATTAAATTCCTAGTGCACTTTAGTCCAAATAGAGTCTCGGTGCTGCCATCTAGTGTGGCAGAAACTAGACGTTCAAATTGACATGACCAGCGGTATCTCACCCATTGTGGTGGTCCTGAAAGAGTGGATATCACCTCTGGAGAACGCACTAGGTCTGCTTATCGGCAAGGCCCATTGTGCAGCTCATTGGAAATAATTCGTATTCAACATTGTATTTTTGCCACTAAATACAGAGACTGCATCATTTTCAGTGTACAGAAAAGAATTGAACACAAAGATTCAATATGATTGATGTGTGAGAATTTGAATACATTCCTCTTAATTCTGTGTAAGGAAAAAAAATATCGTGCAGCAGGACTTAAACGATACAGAAATTCTTATTTTGCTTAAGTATTAATATTGCGTAATTATATACTAAATACCTACTTTATTTTAGAATGAAGTTAGAGGCAACGTTGATTTTCAAAAAGTGTACTTCAACTATCCAAGTCGATCTGATGTAAGAATTTTGCGAGGTTTAAATTTAGCCATAGAGCCAGGGAAGACTGTGGCTCTTGTGGGAAGCAGTGGATGCGGTAAAAGTACTTGTGTACAATTGATAGAACGTTTTTACGATCCTTGGCATGGCAATGTGGTAAGTTATGTCATTTTCAGGATATCTACTGTTTCAAAAATATAATTTCTCTGATTTTTTTTTTAACAAAAATGGGAGAAAAAAATTTTGTAATCACTATTTATTCAATTCATTTGTTTTTTTTAGTTTGCCCAAACATTACAATTGATATGTAATTGGGAATTTTTATCAATATCATATTTTGTATCGTTACGTATTAAGTATATTTTTTACTTTATTATTTAATTGATCAACATTGTCAAATACTAATGTTTTCCTGAAATTGATCTCTCTGTAAAGAGAAAAATTTTAAATTCTAAGTATTCCTCAACATTCAATAATCAGCTTCAAGAATAGTTTTACTTTGATTTAAAAAGCTCTTTTTTCGGCTATTATTCTAAGAACTTCCCATTAAAGCTGGTGTTTCCAAATTTTCCGATTTTCGATACCCAAATGAGGTTCGAAATTGCCTCACGATACCCAGTAATATACTACTCCAGTATGATATACAATATTTAATGCACGCAGAGAATGTATATTTCATACGTTTAATACAATGCGTTTAGCAAATGATCTGGTGGACATGGAAACATATTTTATGAAAATTAAGTTAAAACCAACGCTATTAATAGGAAGATAATTAGTTGTAATATACAATTTCAATAAGTTATCTATAATAATAATAACTAAACGAAGAATATGGATGTCTGTCTCTCTTTATAACTCCATAACCTTTTATGCTAGTGTTCTGAAATTTAGACAGTAGGTAAAAAAGGGATTTCAGCCTCCGATATTGAAAATCGCTCTAAAATTTTAATTTCATCTTTCAGAGCAGACTTTTAAAAAATGGGATTTTCTTATTGATATTCAGTTTGAACCATTGATATAAACAAAACTGCAGAAGATTCTGCCTTTCCAAATTTTTAATTGCTGATAAATAAATTACAGATTAGAGATTAATGGTAGACTTAAAATCAGTTTCACCTTTCGGCAACCATCTTTTATTACCCCGGTACGCAGCGATTCTACTGCCGTACACTTTTGCCGTATACGGAATCCCTCTCTAAAACCAAAGTTACAAAAACCTGTTTTCGCTAAAACTTTTAATTTTTTTTTAAAGAAAATGATCATTGTTGTCAACAAGATTCACAAAATCTAGACAGAATAATTGACAAAGACATGACGGTATTTGAACGATTCATTTGGTCATTTTTCCATTCATGTGGTAGCAGTTTACCGGAAATTCTGGTTCTCTAAATTATAATTCTTATTACAACAAATACAAAACTGAAAAATAGAAATGAATGGTTTTTATGCCATGCTCTATGGTATCACTTTAAAATTACGAAATTTTACCACATTTAACAGATTTTAACTCACATTATCAAGCAATATTTTACTGTCAATTTTACCAAAATCAATACCAAAGTGATTTGGTTAAAATTACCGTGCTCTTTGGCCTTCCCGCAGAGCAAGTAATTCGATAAATTTCACACGGATCATAAAAAAACTTCGTAAATTACCATATTGTATGGTAAAGATAATTCTGGTAAAAAAAACATAAGTCTGGTAATAAAACCAAAATATACGGTACTTAACTATTCATATAGTTACAATGTGTAACGTTTAACTAGAAATTCCGTTTTTTTGAAAATTATAGTTTTTATTTAAACACATTTTGTAAAATACAAAACTGAAAATTAAATTTGACCAAATAAATTTTTCTTGCGTTCTAAGCCAACATTTCCTCAATTTTTTTCGGCTACGGAACCCTAAATAATCAACCTTCATTCGGTGGAATATCAACTTAATAAATAAAGTTTAAGTTAATTGTGAACGTTATAACCTATGAAAGACTGTATTCAAAATATTTAATTAGATGAATAAAATTTCATCATTTCATCATCAATATTTTTAAAATAGGTTTCATATTCGACAGTTAAATTTAAAATCCTTGCGCTATATCTAGTTCAGTATGAATTTGTTTCCGATATATGTATAGCTGAAAATAAATTAAAGCCGAATTATGGTATACTTCGATATGCAAACCTAAAAGAACTACTATAAACGTTGAAAATGGTTATTATGGAAATATGTTTCTTTATTAATGAATTTATTTCTTTTTATTCGAAAGGCGAGATAGATAAGACTAATGGAATATTTTATAAATGCCTGCTTTCTTATAATTTGTTAAATTCATTGTTCTTAGAAATATAATATTTTCTTTAAAAAATCATTTCTATTTTAATAGCATTGCACTTAAAATGATTTCATAAAGGCAACTGTAAGATTAAAAAGAAATGAACTATAGGCTAGATCTAAATATAATCAGAGGTTTCTAAACTTAACAACTGGTTATAAGAATTGCAAAACCCTTTTAACTATTCCACGGAACCCTAAGGTTCCGGGAAGCACCATTTGGGAATAGCTGCTTTTTCCTATCATGATAAAATAACCAAATTTTGCCAAAAATAACAAATTTTAACTCATATTATAAAATATTATAATTCATATTGTAAAAATAACATTTTATTGTTATTTTTACCAAAACCATTACCAAAGCGTTTCGGTAAAAACTGCATGCTTTTTAGTGCTCCCATACAGCCATAAATACGGTAAATTGTGTAAATACGGTAAATACGGCTCAGTGTATTGAGTTATATAATTCCACAAGGAAAAAAATTCATGAATTTTGGGACTCCTGCAAATTTTTTCCGGAGAAGTCTTATACTCCGCGGAACTACTTACACCAAAACTAATATTCCTATCAGAATTATATTCTTGTAATACTATAGATAAAAATATAATGTTTATTCATATTTTAAATTAGATGCTGGATGAAGAAAATGTTTTGGATATAAAAGTGGCTAATCTTCGATCTCACATCGGCCTTGTATCACAAGAACCTGTCTTATTCAGTTATAGTATAGCTGAAAACATAGCATATGGAGACAATTCTAGATCAGTTGAAATGCAAGAAATCATTGAAGCATCACGTCAAGCCAATATTCATACCTTCATTTCTTCATTGCCACAGGTGAAAAACAAATTTTTTTTAAAGATAAATTCAGTTTTGGTAACTATATATATATA